>NC_142805.1:15423953-15723953 GCF_049724085.1 Artemia sp. Qi Xiang Cuo
AAAAACCATTTAATTAGAATAAATAACTCTTTTGAAAGTACTAAAAACACTTTAGCATAAAGAGCGAGGTATTGACTAGGGGGCGAACACCACGGATGTCTCTGAGTGGCTCCTAAAAAATGGTAAATTCCACTATTTAATGCCCCCCCCCCCCGGCCAAACTCTTTCTTGAAGTCACCTCTTGTATACATAAAGCAGAAATTTCCTTCAAGAAATTATGAAAAAATTGTAAGTAAGTAGCAATGTGTCTGTGTGTGTGCAAGGCAGAGCAATTTCCTCACAAATTCCACTATTTAATGTCCCCCTCCACCCCACCGCAGCCCGCTGCGGTGGGGTGGTACTAAAGTATTTTTAGTACTTTCAAAAGAGTTATTTATTCTAATTAAACGGTTTTTGTGATTCAGGGGTCATTCTTAAAGAATTCTAGCAAACATCGGGGGGGGGGGGAGAACGCCGCGAGGGGGGGGCATTAAATAGTGGAATTTGTGAGGAAATTGCTCTGCCTTGCACACACACAGATACATTGTTACTTACTTACAATTTTTTCATAATTTCCTGAATGAAATTTCTGCTTCATGTATACAATAGCTGACTTTAAGAAAGAGTTGGTTACCTATTTACAATTTCTTCATAATTCCTTGAATGAAATTTCCGTATTGTGTATTCTATAGGTGAAAACAATAAAGAGTTTATTACTTACTTACGATTTTATCATGATTTCTTGAATTAAATAACTGTATTGTGTCACGGAAGAGAATTCAAGAAAGCGATTGTTACTTACTTACAATTTCTTAATAATTTAATGAAATTAATATAACTATTATAAAGAATAAAGACGGGTTATTCTTAAATATATTTATTGCTTAAATGTATTAACAGCTTTTTTTGAGAAAAAACCACCACACATATTTACATAAAATTAGTACATAGAGTTCACACTTAAACATCCAGAAACGAAGGTCCCATGATATAGAATAGTTTTTATTATGTATTATGCCTTGATCACGATCTTGTATGTCATCAGGTATCCACTGCGTGAACAACCTAACCCCGTCTTCAGGACGGTGATAAGCCCCTTCAAATTTAGGACTCTTAAATTCTTCTAGATTGAAAATTGGAATGCTAGGGTCACACTTTTGAATTAAAACTTTATCTGTAGGTACGTTACCCTTTACGTAGAGTGCTTCAACCCCGAAAAAGCTGTAAATTTGATTGACTTCCTCCTGAACATTTCTCAGTTCCTGACCAGTATTATTAATTGGTGTAATCACTCTATCGTAGAATCCTAGTCTGTTTATATGACGTAATGTAGTACTCCACAAGATTTTATCATACTCAAACATAGTATAGTTCACTTTCCAATGATAACAGTCAATTTCTTTGTGTTCGATAGATAATAACAAAAATGCACATTCAAATATAACACCACAAAATGATTTTTTCAAATCAATAAATTCGGTGTCATACAGTCCTATCATCTTGGAAGCTATTAATGTAGTTGTTAAGTAGAGAAATACTTCATCAAACTTTTATACCTTCGCTCAAGGTAGAATGGAGTTATGGCTAGGGGGATGAGTCCTAAAACCATCTGAATTCATTGTGGGGAGGAGTCATAAAACCCTTAGAAGTCATTGAGGGGAGGAGTCATAGAACTCTCGGTATCTATTGCATGCAAGTGAAGTCTGGAAATTACAAATTTTTTTTCTAATATCTGTATTGTGTATCCATGAGTTGAATTCAAGAAAGAGTTTGATACTTACTTACTTACAATTTTTTCATAATGAGAAATCCGACAATGGATGATGGTAGAGAATTCATTCATTCTAATAGATTGATTTTGTCAATGTTATCCGACGCATCCGACATATGATATCGATAAAGAATGTTAATAAAGAATTTGTTCAATTTGATACTTAAATTATGTCAGTGTTATCAAACGTATCTGTCAAAAGACATCGATAAAGAACTTATTCACTCTGATATTTTGATTTTGTCAATGCTATCCCAAGTATCTGTCAATGGATGTTGATAGAAAGTTTATTCATTCTTATACTTAGATTTTCTCTATGTTAACCTATCTATCTGATATTTGATGTATGTAAATTCCTTTTCTTACATCTCCGATGTTTTAATAGACATTCTAAACGTTCGATATGCTAGCTTACTCTAAAAATAATGAACAAATAACAATGTAATGCATAATATATTTTTAATGAAATAATGTCATGAAGAATATTAATACAAAAAATATAAATTATTATACACTATTAATATCAATGAACAACTTTGGACATTTTGAATCTGTTCCATAAAATGGTTCACCATGTTCTCTCTTGATACTATAGCTATTGTCTTCTCTTAGTTCGTAATCAGTAGAATAATCATTATTCCATTTTGACTCATACACAATTTTTATAGGTGTGTCATCGACAGGGTCAATATGCTTTTCGTCTTTGGTATTATTTGATTCATTGACTGTTTGATCAATGGCAGTAACGTTTGCTGGTATTTTGTTTTTCATCGATTCATCTTTATATTCCTTAGTGATATTTTCTGCCAATGCCCTTTTAATTTTTCTGGCAATTTCACTGTCTATTATCACACTATTTTACACAGGTAACAGTTCCGGCACGTGGACAAGATAGGGTTTATGATATTAGTAGAAGAATAGGCCTTTCTTTTCGTCTTTGCTTTCATTTGAATGCTAATACCCAAAAGCTGACGATACGGTTTAACACTGGGTAACATGTTACCACAAGCACTAGCAAGACGGTGCCCCTCTTTATCAATTATTATTTTTATGTGTGCATTCTCTTTGAGTGCAATCATCTCCGGAGATCTCAATCTCATATATCCACCATCATAAGAGTTGAATTTTTTTGTTACTCCAAAGAAATTCAATTCCTTACTGTCATGACAATGCACGCATACGTTTCCGATACTACTACAACTTGGACTTTTTTCATAGTGTAGATACTTCTTCTTGTCAGTATTCAATGCTACAATAACACTATCATGTGAACACACTTTCTTAAAATGCTTCATCTTCACTTTTTTAGAGATATTAGTTACGTGTTTATCGTTTCACTGTGTAAAAAATACTGATTTAGTGCATGCAATAAACTAGGTAGTGTCGATAATAGGCCATAGAGCAATAGTGGGAAAGCCACATCGTTTCTCTGGGCAAGCATAGAGTACAATCGTTAGAGCCATAAAAATATTTGTCGAGGAGGTATCATTAGCAATAAACTATTTCTAATGAAGCATTTCAAGTCACCTGTTTATCGGTTACTAAATAACTACCATTTTTACCCCCCTCAAAACTTAATTTACTACACACGTACCATTTTTCCGCATCAGCCACAAAGCTCAATTCCTCCTAGAATTATCTCAACTAAATACTTAACCCCACCCCTCACAAAAAGTTCAGAAAAACAAAATAGCCTGATTTATAGTCGAATGTTTACCCGAATATTTAACACGCACCATTTTTCCGTACCACCCACAAAAATCAATTCCTCCTAGAATTATTTAAAATAAATACTTACCCCCCCCCCCCCTCTCACAGAAAGTTCAGAAAGACGCAATAGCCTTATTTATAGTCGAATGTTTACCCGAATATTTAACACGTACCATTTTTCCGTACCACCCACAAAAATCAATTCCTCCTAGAATTATTTAAACTAAATACTTAGCCGCGCTCTAGAAAGTTCGGAAAAACACGATAGCCTTATTTATAGTGAAGCGTTTCTTAGTCGTATGTTTACCTGAATATTTAACAAGTACCATTTTTCCATATCATCCATAAAACTCAATTCCTCCTGGAATTATTTAAACTAAATAGTTACCCCCGCCCTAGAAAGTTCAGAAAAACATAATAGCCTTATTTATAGTGAAGCATTTCTTAGTCACATGTTTACCCAAATATTTAACAAGTACTATTTTTCCATATCTTCCATAAAACTCAATTCCTACTAGAATTATTTAAACTAAACACTTACTCCCGCCTCTCAAAGTAAGTTCGGAAAAATGCCAGAGCATTATTTATAGTCGAATGTTAACCCAAATCTTTAACAAGTACCAATTTCCCGTACCATCCACAAAAATCAATTACTCCTAGAATTATTTAAACTAAATACTTACCCCCGCCTTAGAAAGTTCGGAAAAACACGATAGCCTTATTTATAGTGAAGCATTTCTTATTCGTATGTTTACCCGAATATTTAACAAGTACCATTTTTCCATACCATCCATAAAACTCAATTCCTCCTAGAATTATTTAAACTAAATATTTACCCCCGCCTCTCACAGAAAGTTCAGAAAGACTCAATAGCCTTATTTATATTCGAATGTTTACCCGAATATTTAACACGTACCATTTTTCCGTACCACCCACAAAAATCAATTCATCCTAGAATTATTTAAACTAAATACTTACCCCTCCCTTGAAAGTTCGGAAAAACACGATAGCCTTATTTATAGTGAAGTGTTTCTTATTCGTATGTTTACCCGAATATTTAACAAGTACAATTTGTCCACATCATCAACAAAACTCAATTTCTCCTAGGATTATCTAAACTAAAGACTTAGCACCACCCTAGACAGTTCGGAAAAAACATGATTGCCTTTTTTATAGTGAAACATTTCTTAGTCTTAGGTTTACCCGAATATTTAACTGATACAATTTTTCCATATCATTAATAAAACCCAATTCCTCCTAGAATAACTTAAACTAAATAGTTACCACGCCCTAGAAAGTTCGGAAAAACACGATAGACTTATTTATATTGAAGCGTTTCTTATTCGTATGTTTAACCGAATATTTAACAAGTACCATTTTTCCATAACATCCATAAAACTCAATTCCTCCTAGAATTATTTAAACTAAATACTTACCCCCGACTTAGAAAGTTCAGAAAAACACAATAGACTTATTTATAGTGAAGCGTTTTTAGTCGTATGTTTACTCAAATATTCAACACGTACCATTTTTCCACACCAGCCACAAAACTCAATTCCTCCTAGAATTATTTAAACTAAATACTTACCCCCGCCTCTTACAGAGAGTTAAGAAAGACACAATAGCCTTATTTATAGTCGAATGTTTACCCGAATATTTAACACGTACAATTTTTCCGTACCACCCACAAAACTCAATTCCTCCTAGAATTATTTAAACTAAATAGTTACCCCCGCCCTAGAAAGTTCAGAAAAACACGATAGCCTTATTTATAGTGAAGCGTTTCTTAGTCGTATGTTTACCCGAATATTTAACAAGTACCATTTTCCTATTCCATCCATAAAACTCAATTCCTCCTAGAATTATTTAAACTAAATAGTTACCCCCGCCCTAGAAAGTTCGGAAAAACACGATAGCCTTATTTATAGTGAAGCATTTCTTAGTCGTATGTTTACCCGAATATTTAATAAGTACCATTTTTTGATACCATCCATAAAACTCAATTCCTCCTAGAATTATTTAAACTAAATAGTTACCCCCGCCCTAGAAAGTTCGGAAAAACACAATAGCCTTATTTATAGTGAAGCGTTTCTTAGTCGTATGTTTACCCGAATATTTAACAAGTACCATTTTTCCATACCATCCATAAAACTCAATTCCTCCTAGAATTATTTAAAATAAATAGTTACTCCCGCCCTAGAAAGTTCAGAAAAACACAATAGCCTTATTTATAGTGAAGCGTTTCTTAGTCGTATGTTTACCCGAATACTTAACACGTACCATTTTTCCACACCACCCACAAAATTCAATTCCTCCTAGAATTATTTAAACTAAATGCCTACCCCCGCCTCTCACAGAAAGTTCAGAAAGACACAATACCCTTATTTATAGTCGTATGTTTACCCGAATATTTAACACGTACCATTTTTCCATATCATCCATAAAACTCAATTCCTCCAAGAATTATTTAAACTAAATAGTTACCCCCGCCCTAGAAAATTCAGAAAAACACAATAGCCTTATTTATAGTGAAGCGTTTCTTAGTCGTATGTTTACTCAAATACTCAACACGTACCATTTTTTCCACACCAGCCATAAAACTCAATTCCTCCTAGAATTATTTCAACTAAATGCTTACCCCCGCCTCTCACAGAAAGTTCAGATAGACACAATAGCCTTATTTATAGTCGAATGTTTACCCGAATATTTAACACGTACCATTTTTCCGTACCACCCACAAAAATCAATTAAATACCTCATTCTGTCAAATTTTCATTTTGATATGCGTAGCCTACTATCAGGAACCAATGGGGGAATCCTCGCTCGTAATTGTTAATCACATTAACCCTTTTTCTCCATCGTCAAGTACATACTCCAAAAATATTTTATTCAGAGATTTCATATAAAAAATTATCCAATTACTAATTACCCCTTTTTTGCAAATGGCAATCAAACGCCAAGGAACTTAATCTCCCCAAACACGTCAAACTTTTTCCATGTGCAGTTGACAACAATAGCAATAACCACATGCTTTTTTTTTAAAAAAAAACGTGCACGTGAACTCACGAGGTACATTCATTGTGCAATTCTTATCAAAAACAGAAAAAAAACCTGTCTGCTTAAGTTATGTAATTAT
The DNA here is from genome assembly GCF_049724085.1 of Artemia sp. Qi Xiang Cuo. Classification (NCBI taxonomy): domain Eukaryota; kingdom Metazoa; phylum Arthropoda; class Branchiopoda; order Anostraca; family Artemiidae; genus Artemia; species Artemia sp. Qi Xiang Cuo. The sequence goes on from NC_142805.1 coordinate 15,430,550, forward strand.
GACCATACTCTCAAAACATATTTGACCACATTATACATTGCGAAATAACCAGTCTGGTAATCATAGCATGGGAATTGCTATACCTCCGAGCAAATTCCATAGATACACCCTACTAAAGGGTTCCTTCAATTGAAAATTGAGAGGGGTAGTGCCCTTTTTAATAGTCGAAAGTGATTGGAGGATAACTAACCCTGTTCTCACGCCCACCATTCCCCAAAACACATCCAATCAAAATTTTCAGATAGCCATTTGGTTCAACATAGTAGAAAATTCTGGAAATTAGGACTTTAACGATGATAATCCCCGCCCCCCCCCCAGCCCTCCGGGCAAGGGTTGGAAGTTATGCCCTGGGGGCATATAAGGTTTTTTTTGAAAGCGTTGTCGTAGAAACTTCAAAAGGGCTCATTTGATAGGAAATTGAAATGGCTAGTGCCTTTTTTAATAGTTGAAAGTGATTGGAGAGGGACTAAGACCCCTCTCACGCCCACCATTTTCGCAAACACATCCAACTAAAATTTTGAGACAGCCATTTTGCTTAACATAGTTGAAAGTTCTGGAAATTAGGTCTTACAGGATGACAACCACCCTCACAGCCCTTAGGGTAAGGGTTGTAATTAATGCCCTGCGGGCATATACGGTGCTTATAGAAAGCGTTATCGTAGAAATTCAAAAAGGGCTCATTTTATTGGAAATCGAAAGGCCTAATGCCCATTTTAATAGTCGAAAGTGATTGGCCGGCTTTACATTTTTATAGTAAAGATCGATGTGGGTATAATGCATTATTTTTTTGTTGTTGTTTTTGTTGTATAGACCAGGGCAGTTCGTATCGAAAGAGTTGTCGTAGGAACCTCGAAAAGGGCTCATTCGATAGAAAATAGAAAGGGCTGATGCCCTTTTTAATAGTTGAAAGATGGTTGGAGGGAAACTAATTCAACTCCCACGCCCACCCTGTCATTTGTATTTATGTTTAAAAACTAAATGTTGCCTTAAGATTAAATCAAAATGCACCGTGTTAATAATAATTCCTAATAAGGCATCTCAGCAGTATCCCAAGAACGACTGAGGGTATTATGTTCAAATTTTCGGGGCTACTTCTGCTCTTAAAATTTAACCAAATCAAAATAGCGTAATTGTATCCAGGCTAAAAAAAGAAAGTAAACAGATTTTTTGCGAATGATATCAAGTTTCTCATTTCAGGTCAACTAGAGGAGGCATGAAACTAAATTAAACACTACTATTTGTGACCAGATTTTTAAAAGGGTTTATGTTGTTAAAAATTGCTGAAAATTTTTCTCCTTTATAAAAATAGCGGGCCAAATCATAAAGTCTTAAAAAAACGAAAAGATTTAAACAATTATTTTGTTATTCACTGTAAAGAATATTTCAATACAAAACGAACAGAAATTAATTTAAAAAACATTTTTCCAGAAAATATGTTTTTCAAAGAAAAGTAAATAACTCCATTAAACAAAAAAGAGCAAAAATAAAATCAAATAACCTATCAAGCGTGAAACTACCACAAATCAGCATCGATAAATAAATGAAACCCAAAACAAAAAGAAATTACAATAAATAACCGAGTCAAACTCAACACGAGCAGAAATTAACATAAGTTGGGCTCAAAACCCCCTTTGGCTTCCCAAGGCCAGAACAAAATTTGCACTTTACTGAAAAAACTACAAATGAATGTGTATTGTCAGTTTAATATACATATACTGATATTGAGTAATCAAAATGTTAATATTACTTGATTTATTAAAGTTATAAAAGTAAAAACATTTATATTCTCTTCAGAAAAGTGCAAATTATGTCCTGGCCTTGGGAAGGCATAAGGGTGAGCCCAACTTATGTTAATTTCTGCTCATTTTGAATTTGACTTGGTTATTTATTGGAATTTCTGTTCGTTTTGGGTTTCATTTATTTATCGATGCTGATTTGTGGTAGTTTCACGCTTGATAGATTGTTTGATTTTAGTTTTGCTCATTTTTTTTAATGAAGTTCTTTGCTTTTCTTTGAAAAAAAAATTTTTCGGCAAAAGTTTTTTAATTAATTCAAAAATAAAGCGACTGATAAAACATAAATTGTATCTAATACGAAAAGGTCAAGAAAACCAAGCAAAACAGCTGGCAAACCAAATAAAATGGGAAATCAAAGAGGCACAAACAAATTACTATGAAAATGAAGTTGACCATCTTTTGGAGTCCAAGCCTTCGCAGTTCTTCACTAAAGTAAAAAGTCTGATTGGTAAAAGTTCTTAACCAGTTGACTTCATGAAGGAGGAGCCTCTAGAGAAAACTACAAACGATTTAAATGCCCATTTTTCTTCAATTGTACAGTCTTACCCCCCTCTTTCACCTGACGATCCTTCAGTAAATTTAACTGCTCCTTCAGATGATAATTTAATTGCTGATATTTCATCGTTTATATAATCCGTAAACTCTTTCCATTAAAAAGAACTTCCGTTGCCCCTTTTGACTTTCGAGTTGCTCTCATTAAAGCATTTGCTAAAGAATTATCATTTCCCCTTCAGATAATGTTTAATAATATAAAGGGTTTATTACCCCCATTCCAAAGAAAATAACAGCTAATGATTTCTCTGGTGTCCGGCCGATTACAGTTACGTCGGTTTTTAGCAGAATATACGAAATCTTTGTTGCCGCATAGCTGAAAAAATACCTTTTGAAAGTAATTGATCGAAAGCAATTTTGTAACATCCCTAAGTGTTTGACAGTTCATTACCTCGTTAATTTAATTGACTTTATTTTAAAACACCTGGATGAACCTGGAAAGTGGATAAATTTAATTGCAATTGATTTTAGAAAAGTATTTGACCTTGTTGATCACAAAATCCTTTTAGAAAACATGGCTGAAAAAAATATACCCAGCTTTATTATTAAAATCATCAATAGCTTCTTAAAAAATAGAGAGTAAACTGTAAAGTATAAAGACCAATTTTCCACTTCTCTGTTAATTTTTTGTGGAATTCCACAAGGAACTGTGATAGGGCCGCTGGTCTTCCTCCTAATGATAAATGAAATTGCTGCTGAGCTGGAGGACAGATGGAAATACGTTGACGACTTGTCCTTAACGGAAGTCGTATCTGAGGATTCAAAGAGCAATGCTGCTGGTTTCATCGACCAAGTTACCTCAGAGACGGCTAAACTAAACATGGTCGTGAATAAAGACAAATTCTCGGTCACGACATTTTCTTTTGTACGAAAAACTCAACCGTCTTTAAAACCTCCTATCGCTTCCAAGCTAATAAGTCATAAAATAACTTTACTTGATGTGATGATTTCTTCTGACCTCTCATGGCGGGATAATTCAAAGAAAACTGTTAAAAAAGCTAACGGCGCAATCCAAATTCTAAAAACACTGAAAAAATATTGGTTTCTAAAGGACAAGCTAAAACTAATATTTTGCACTTTCATCCGCCCCTTAGTTGAATATGCTTGTCCGGTTTAGCACTTTGCCCTTATTCAGGATGAAACTGATAAAACAGAACGAGTTCAAAAGAGGTCACTGCAAATCATTTATGGCGGTTCCCCTCTACCTTACTCCTTTTACCTCAAAGAATTTAAACTTGGATCCCTTTCTTCCCGCCGAGAAAATTATGCTAAAGATTTGGCTCCTCCCTCCTCTAACATCCCATCTACTGATCCTTCCTTCCCCCACCTTTTGTCCCTATAAGATCACGTCCCCCAGGGAAGTGGCTGAGAAGGTTCCAAAACTGACCCCAGTCCACTGTAACACCATGCGCTGCAGTAAAAGTTTTGTGCCAAGCTTTGTGAAATATTACAATGATCTCTAGTGTTTTTATTCTTTAGTTTATTTCATCCTGACGAAGTTTTATCAGACAATTTTATTCTCAATCTCAAGTGTTTTTGTCCTTTAGTTTATTTATCCTGACGAAGTTTTATCAGACAACTTTACTTTGCTATTTATGACTAAGAGACATCATATTTGGGCTTTGCCAACGAGAGCTATGTCTTGTTTTTGAATTAAATGAATTTGAAATGACTATCTTAAAATTTCTATCAGATCTATTTTTTTTTCAAGTTCAAGTTCTTTTAATTTCTCATTAAATCACTACAAGACTTACAGCGGGTGCCCACACAGTGAGTTATACTCGAAAACAGGCACCCTAAAAAAAAAAAAAATAATAATAACAAATGATGAAAAGAAATAATAATACATTAGATATACTCGGAAGATAATATCTATAAATAAATAATTATCTATAATTACTTATTAGATATAGTTTGAATTTAGATTTAGAAACTGGAATAGAAAAACGCGAATCTATATTACTTTCATAAATTTTCCAGAAACTTATTATTGAATTTTTAGGAGAAAGTCTGGATCTTTCAGTTCGAATACTAGGGCAAGGTAATTTGGCTAAACTTCTTCTTGAACAATAATTATTCTGGACAAAAGAAACTAAAGAGCAGTTACTAGAATTTAAAGCCAATGGTAATAATTCTTTTATTTGTTTTGGTCTGAAAAGGACACAATGTACAGGAAGGACTAGATCAACTGGCAATATTCTTAAAAAAATATAAGTAAGGGATTTATCAGGGGGGGGGGGGAAGTTGGGGAAGGAAGGAGTGCTTTTAACGTACGAAGGGCATTATTTTTAAGACGTTGAAGGGGCTTAATTAGAGATTTGAAAGTATTTAAATAAGCAATCGGACAATAATTAAAATAAGAATGGATTAGAGAATAATAAACTGACTTAAGAGCAAGGAAAGGGAGGTGGAATTTTAGATACCGCACTAACTCCACATTCCTTCCTAGCTGTATCCTTAGCCTATCAAGATGAGGTTTACAAGGTAAATTTTCATCAACTGTTAGCCCTAGATAAGATAAGATATTTATTTCAAAAAATGACTATCACAAGCCCCGAAGGGCCGAATTCGCATTTCGGGGTCATATAATAAAAAAAGACATACAGATAGCACAACAACTAAAAAACTGGCTAAACAATGCCAAAAACAACAATATCAGAAAGGCAAAGCCATTCATTAGTCTAAAAACAAAAAGTGAAATTGAGATAAAAATAATGTTAAAAAGGTTTAAAAGAGAGTATATAAAAAGGGGAGGGAACGGAAGAGCCAAACGGACACCAGCATGGGTATCACCATTAAAAAAAAAAAAAAAAAAAAAACAGTAAAAAAAAAAAATATACCATCCGTGGTTTATTTGATCAGTAATGAAGGGGACAAAGGTTTTTTCATATCTGGAGGTTAAACAACGGATGGGGGACAAGATAGGGATGGGTTCAGATACAGTACGTGGCAGGCGGTGTCTGGATTGGGAGTGTCTTTTGGGGAAAATGTTTTCCGTGCGAGGGTTTATTATTGCATTTTTTTGCAAAACGGAGGCACAGCGTTCCTCTCCTGTGCTCAAGAGTTTCCAGCTTGGCCTTTTTTAGAATGAGTGAATATGGTACCAAAGTTTCTTTTAATATTATTTTTATGGCTATTATCTGAAAATATTCAATTTTATCTTATTCACCACGGGAAATGACAGGATGCCATATTAGACGAACATATTCATGGTGCAGGTGGACCAAGGAGGTATGGATCATTAATAACGGGTATGGGGGGGATGTTAAATTTATTTAAGAGCTTAAACAGAGACATAGATACATTAGATCTATGGGCAGTATCTTTCACATGGATATCAAACTTTAAATTAGAAGAAAATGCAACCCCAAGTAATTTAAAGGAAGACACAGTAATATTTGGGGGGATAGGGACAAGGATGGTGGGAATAGATTTCAAGAAATTTATCGTAATTATATTTGATTTAGTGGAATTTACTTTCATATTTAGGTTCTTAGCTTCATCCTAAATGTGGGATAAAATTTAAAGGGGGTCACTTTTAATATTCCTTTGACATACTTCAAGGATCGACAAGTCATCCACGTATTTCTACCTTTGGGGGAAGTCCTTACCGATATCGTTAATCATGACTAGAAATAAAAGTGGTCCCAATAAGGTTCCTTGAGGAATTCCAAAATATATAGGGAGGGGGTTAGAGAAAATATTTTGTATTTAAAAACTTGGGATCCATTTGAAAGAAACGATATAACAATATTTACTAACAGAGGATCAAGTTTAAAGTTAACCAGGAGTGAACGAATTAGGGTGGTGTGGTCAACCAGGTCAAAAGCTTTTTGGAAATCAACTAAGACAAGGTTCAGCCAGACATTTGGTTTATCATGATTACTTACGATGGTATGCATTAAGTGCACAAGGTAATGGGTGGTGGAAGTTTTCTTTAAGTTACCAAACTGCCGGGTGTCAATACGCGGACAAATTTTATCCTTAAGCCAGTCACAGAGGAAACCTTCATAAAGTTTGGAAAAAACAGAAGTGAGCGCAATGGGGCGAATGTTGGCAAAAGTCAGACTGGCACATTTTTTAGGGACAGGTGTTATAAAACCTTGTTTCCAGCAACTTGGGAATTTACCAAATTTTGTGATGTGGTAGAAAAAATTTGATAAAGGCTCAGCAATTTTGTCCAAAAAGGCTTTAATTAAGTCAACTGGGATGTCCAAGTGACAAATACTTGATTATCTAAGCTTAAGAATTTTATTTTTAAGATCAGAGGGAGAAATAAAGGGGAAGGAAGTATTGGGAGGAATAGTTGAACTTGAGCCAGTGAAAGGGGGGAGACTTTGCTAGATGGAAGCAAGGTACAAGTTCAGATCGTTCGCAGTCTTATTAGGGGGTTCAGGGAGATGAAAATCAATTTTGAAAGGACTTTTTCCGCATATTTCTTTAATTTTTCTGTACCATTGCTTGGGCTTGTTAGAATATAGATCTTTGACTTTATTATTATAATAATTAGAAGCTGCTTTTATTATTTTTTTCTTTAGGAACTTACTTAGACTATTAGCCTCAGTAATGCGACCTGCTTTGAAAAAATTGATTTTTTTTTTATAAGTTTTTTAAAAGACTCAGTAACAAGGCTTATCTGTAGAACATATTTTAAATTTTTTCTCAGGGAAGTGGAATTCATAATTACTCCTCAATAGATTTTGGAGGGACAAAGCCATGTAGTCAACGTCATTTGTTTGATATACAGAGGACCAATTTTCAGTAGTAATCCAGGAGCCAAAATTGAAAAGTCCTGAACCAGTGAGAGGTCTATAAGCGTTTTAAGTTATAGAAAACGACTGTTTAACTTTATCCAGCGGAGAGAGGAAACGACTAAAGTGGTAACTACCCCATAGAGGGGCCAAAGTGGAGAACGGGTTTGTACAACTTCGAAAGATTAGTGCAAATTAAATCAAGAGTAGCATTTCCTTTTGTAGTTGGGACGTTAACGACCTGTTTTAAATTAAAACTGTTACATGTACAATCAAGTCTTATATCGTTTGCGTCACCCGTCAGAAAAATTCCTGCATGTTGGTATTCTGATAGTACAAAGTAAGTACTTGCATTTAATTTATCTATAAAAGTAATTTGTTCAGCGGATCTCTGATCAGGGGAGTAATAAAAAAAACACAGGACAATTAATTGAAAGGACGCGGCAAGACTTTAGGTCGAACACACACCCACATAACTTCATCAAAGGGATTAAGGCACGGAATTGGGATTCCACTTGGATATAAATCATTACGGATAAAGAACAGAATTCCGCCACCTTTCTTACCCAGAGGGTGGTTTCCTGGTCTGAATTTGATAAACTGAGAAAAATTGTTAATCTTTAAATGTGCAAATTTTGATCTTGAACTTAATTAATAGCGATTACATATACTCTATATATTTTAGAAAGGGTGTCTAATTCATTGAGTGTTTCAAAGTTAAGGCTTTCAGCGTTGCTCAAGAAAAGTTTGGGGAATCTAAAGCGACTTGTGAATGTACCATTTTTACACTTTACTTTTTTTTTATCACAGATGCGGTCAGGGGTTCTAGTGGAATTCTTGACAGGGGCTAAAGTTGGATATTGAAAACAATGGACAGCGGGATCAAATCCCTATTTTTCAAATACAATTGCATTTGATTGAGCTGGTCCTAGCGGAGACTCTAAACAGCGGTAACTATGTGAAGTTTTAGCAAATCTGCACGGAGGTGTTAAGAGGATCACTCTGCCTGCTTACTCTTAAACCAGAGTCATACTGGTAGGGTAGCCAGGGGGATAAAGTGCAAGGGAAGGGAGAAAGGTTTCCTGGTGATCTGGGAATAAGTCAAGTTGGGAGTGTTCTTTAAATGGGGGATCCGGGGGCAAGATGATGCTGAGGGAGGGAAGTACGATACTTACAAGATGATGATGCTGAGGGAGGGAGATACTTACAAGACTCCTTCCTGGCAATGGTAACTAGTTCTCCGTTAAAACGGACAGATATTTGAGAAATCGACGGTACGGCATTTGAAATTCGAGAAAAGATGATAAAATGGGTCTTCGAAGAGTTTAACACCATGAGGTTGTCAGCAAACCACTGCAATAGCTTCTTTAAACCAAAACAGAGGTTTTCTCTGACGGAAAACTAATCTGTACCTGTAACAGAATTAGCCGTGTTGTCTGCGAATAGTAGAGCAAGTCCGTCATCGGTGATAGTGTCCAGAAGGTCATTGGCGCATATTAAAAATAGTAGTGGTCCAAGAATTGAACCTTGTGGTACTCCTACCTTTTCAGAACATGGCGTTTTTTACCGATCTAACTGCACCTCTATCCACAAATTGATTCCGACCACTGAGTTAAGACTGGATAAGTAAGAGAGCATTACCTCTTATTCCGCAGTTGTCAAGCTTATCCAGAAGAATCAGACTATCGCAAAACCAATATAGAATGTTCGGTTGAATGCCCAGACCTAAATCCAAACTGATGCTTGTTGAAGAAGTTAGACTTAGTCAGATAATTCATCAGTCTGTTGTAGATGCAATGCTCCATAATTTTCGAAAAAGTAGAGAGAATAGAGATAGGGCGGTAGTTTGAAGGCAGCTTGGGGTCACTACTTTTGTGGAGGGGTATAACCTTCACCGACTTGAAGACAGTAGGAAAGATGCCATCTTTAAATGAAGAATTGATGATGTGTGCAATAACGCCGACATAGCAATCGATGGTCTTCATTATGAGGTAATTTGACGACCCATCTGGACCTTCGGAGTGACCGTTTTTCATGGCTTGAACAATCTTCAACAGTTCGTCCTCAGTGACTGGCGACAGAAACATAGAGAGCAAAATAGCGAAGGTAGGTATTTTTTGTAATTATCCATGACGACAGTTGAAAGGCCATAAGCTTCCTCTACGGTTGCTTCTCCAATGCATGCAAAAAATTCATTTAACGTATTGGCTACTTCTTGTTGGGATGTTGAAGATGTTCCATCAGGCTTGGTTATGGTCTCAGGAAACTTATTAGTTTTTTGTTTATTCAGGCAATCATTTATCAGTGTCCATGTATTCTTTGGCGATCCTTCTGCTTCTTGAAACTGCTTATGGTAGTAAGCCTGTTTAGCTTTCCTGAGTAGGGTTGTCAGAGTATTTTTATAATTCTTGAATTGCGTACCAAGTACATCAGGATTATCAATATATTGCCTGAATAGCATATTTTTGTGTTCAATACTGGTTAGTAAGCCTTGGGTGATCCAAGGCTTTTTCGGGGTCGTATACCTGGAGCGCTTTTTCCAAAAGGGGCAGGCAGAGTCAAGGGTAGAAGAGAATTTCTCAATAAATAGGGTATCCATTGCATCTGGGTTGGCTTCTTCATAAACTGAAGTCCAGTCGCTACAAGCCAATTTGGCTCTTAAATTTTGTGATGATTTATCATCAATAGTCCTTCTTACTTTTATATTCGGGTTAGATTTCTGTCTATTTATCAAAAATTCACCAAGTAACATAGAGTGATCCGATTCGACATAACTCGAATGTAGATTGAAATTCGTAAAAATGTTGTCAATAACTGATGCCGACTGTTCACTAATACGTGTTGGTATTCTTGCTGTTGGAACCAATCCGGCAGAAAAGCAAGTAGCTAGTAAATCTACAGGTAGAGATCTTAATTCTTAGGACTCCGAACTCACCAGTCCCAAATCTATATTAAAATCATCCATAAAAACCACTTCATGGTTCTTAAAATTCATCCGTTGTGTTAGATCATTCAACTTACCAATAAAATTTGACGCACTTGGTCTCGGTGGTCGATAGAATAAGAATAGGAGTAGCTTCTCATTACCAGACTTGATCTCAACCATTAAAAATTCAAACTCCATCTCTTGATACAAATCATTAAAATCCGTAATTTTACGAATAGGGAGATTCTGGGTCAATAAACACGGTCAAGTCCACCTTTCGAACGGGTAGACCTGTTACTAGTAACTATCCTGTACCCAGATACACCAACCAAAGAACTATTACTATCACTAAGAAAAGTCTCACATAGTTCCAGAATACCAATACGATTACTATAAAGGAATGTGGATAGAAAATCTAAACTACTAAGCACTCCTCTACAATTCCAAAACACGATTCGGGAGTATTCTAACTGATTAATTGGAGGGATTTGGTCATTATTTATATATTTACTACGAGGAAAAGACTGGATAAAAAGATTAGAAGATTTATCACCAGTTGATCCTACCGATTTAAATAATTCATTTAGGTCAAGTTGTTTTTTTCTCAAAATCATGGAGCCGGTCCAATGTTTTCACATTTAACAATTATTATCATCATAATATCATATACATAAAACTTACCAAAATCAATATGAAATATTAGGCTAGTGAGTAAAAGGTGGTACCTCAGATAATTCCCAGCATGCGAGGAGTGAGAAGGTCCAAATTAAACAGCAGTAATACAGTTGGGTCTCCAATCTTGACAACGCAACAACAAGCTTGTTTGCTGCGGAAAGAAAAAACGAGCAGAACGAGAACCTTTTTTGCACAACTAGAGCTAGACAGAAAAGAAGGAAAACATGAAAATAATCACACATAATAACAAGGCACAAAAAACACACCATGACGAGATGAATTCCAATCTCTTTTTTCACTCGCGGAATATAATAATAAATCAAAATCGATGTCACAACTAATCCATTAACCAATCCGGAAGCTAGACCACGAAGACGAAGCAGATCCTTTAACTTCAAGCCATATGTCTATGCCTTTTTGACGAACCCGAGAAGACGTTATTTCGCCTTTCGTTTTCATCTCACGTGATTTGGCCAATGGCTCACTTCTTCGGATATTCAGTTCAGGCGGCAAGTCTGTGCAAATAATGATACCACTAGCCTTAAGTTTACCGACGTTTGACATAATAGCTTGAATCTCATTTTCGGACCCTAATGATACAAGCAAAGGCTTCACTTGCTTTTGCTTACTTTTGCGTTGCCGGGAGTCAGTAATATTTGCCAAACGAGAAGTAATACGACAGCACTTCGTCATGATTACTGGCTCATCAAAACCTAGCTTATTCACAAAAAGGTTTTTCACATTAGCTTCAGGCGTTTCATTAGATTTTTCTTCCGGTAATCCGTGAATCAACAAGTTAAGCTTTCGGTCTTTTACTTCAAAAGCAAGCAATCGTTTCTCTAGAGCTTCAGATTTAAGCTTCTGCTCCTCTAGTCTAGATTCTAGTTCAACTATTCGTGAAACACGGGTTATTGCATCACTTTTTAACAATGCAACTTCCGCCGAAATTGAGTCTAGTTTGCTGGAAAACTCCACCTGAGACGCAATTATCTTGTCCAGTTTTTCTTCGAATAAATTAACAAATTTGTCGAATGACAACTGACTGACGCATGACATCTTTAAATGCTACAAAATCCGCGAAGGGAAATCTTTAGTTTATTCCATGAAAAATGGTACTCTGATTACCTTAATTGGTATTTCACTTGGCAAATATCCACAAACAGGTAACACAGATGCAATTAGTCAAGCGTTGAAATGTAGTTTAAATCAAGTCAACTTTTAATCCTTAGTTTCTGTCATAAATAGCTATAATCCACTTTCGATCTTCACTCAATGAGAACAGAATGGCTACTATTTGGGGAACACTACATGCGGGAGGGGGGTATCTGCCCTTTTATCACTCTGACTCTTAAAATTGACACCAGAGCTTCTGATTGCCAATCCAATGTCCGAAGTTTATGTGACAATCCCTTTTGTAAAGACTTTATACCCCCCATGGCATAATTTACAGCCCTTGACCTGGGGGGTTGGGGTTAGGGGGGGGTCATCCTCAAAGACATAATTCCTAGACCTTTTAACTTCACTAAACAAAATGTCAAAATTTTGATTGGATGTGCTAGGAGAAACGATGAGCGTGGTTGACTGGTTGCCCTCCAATCACTTTCGACTATTAAATAGGGCACTAGCCATTTCAATTTCCAATCGAGCACGCCCTTTTCGAAGTTACGACAACCCCTTCTATACGAAGTGCCTTGATCTAAAAAAAAGAAGAAAAAGAATAGCCTACATCGAACCCGCATCACTCTTAACTTAGGCAGCAGTATTGAGCTGCCTATCATTACACAAAGAGAAGCAGTATTTTTCAACTGAAACAAAGAAGCAACATTAAACTCAATACTCTTCATGGTTTCATTATTTTTTTTTTCTTTTTTAGTAAAAACTTAAGTGTGCAGAAAAATAACCCCCCTTATGAATGGAATAATTTCGGTTCGTTTTAAGTTTTAATGTGTCTCCTTACTCTCAGAGAAATTTTTTTTTTAATCTAAAACAGAAATAAAGTGAAAGATTTAAAGCAAAACTGCCCAGCTATTACAAAAACAAAGAGAAATCTCAAGATGAAGAAAACAGACAGGACTGCAGCCAGTAGAAGGATAAGACAACAGATACGACATTGATATTTCGCCTGTATATATAAGGTGTCTTCAACACAAAGAAGCAAAGATAAAAGCTAAACTAAACCAAAATTGAATAAAATCTAAAACCAAGAAATAAAAAAAAAACAATATCTAGGTATACCTTTTGTTGCTAGTGTGATGGAGCACCACGGAAGCCCAATAGAGTTGCTTTAATGAGAACACTGAAACGACTGGATAATATGAAATGAAATATTTAGCTGCTAAATAATCCTCTTGTTTGCTTGTATGCTGCAGTTCTCGTATGTTTGTTCCCCTGGTGATTTTGTAAGATATTATTACATTTATACATTCCTTTTTAAGAAGAATAATCTCATCAATATTTTAAGTACCACTCTGTTTATTGAAAGATTTGCGAAAAATTTTTTTTGCTTCCCTAGCCCACTCTGTCAAGGCTCGAACGTTAGAAATTACTGCGGCAATGTCAAATTGTACGCAATGATCAGGGTGGTAGCAAACGATTTCTGCCAAAGCCAAAACAAACGTATCAGAAGGCTTAATAAATTTTAAAGCTTTATCTATTGAGTTACGCTGCTCAATAAATCTTTGAACAAACTGTTGGTGGGTTCGGCCAATGCAAAACCTTCCACAAGAACCAGGAATATTAAACACACCACTACCCAAATTGCCACGGGTTCGATCGTTTCCAGAATTTAAAAAATTGAAAATGGTCTCAATTTTATATTTGAGTAAAATTCGCTAAAGTTTTTCACCTACACCAGGTATATAAAGTAAAGAAACATAAATTTTTGTCAAATTCAGTTCAAAAGACGGTGAAATTGCAGCTGTTGAATTATTATATTTAAATTGTCTATATCTAATATTTCGTTTATGAATTTAATCGGATAATTATTACAAAATAAAATGTTTTTTAAATAGAATAATTCCGAATCATGATATTCCTGAAAAAAATTCAGTTTTAGTTTCAATTGAGAAGAAATTGCAGTTGTTGATGAAACTGTCGATGAAACTATAGTTGTTGTTTTATAATAACTTTTTGTCAAATTCAATTCGGAAGACTGTGAAACTGCCGTATTTGTATTATTAGCTTTGATGTGTCTATTTTCTAATATTTTGTTTATGAATGTCATCGGAAAACAATTACGAAATAAAATGTTTATTTTTAAATACAATAATTTTGAATCACGATATTCCTGGGAACAAATTATAAAAACCCTATCAGCTAGTGAAATTACAACTTCTCTTTTCACTGAAACTGGGTGGCACGATTGAAAATTCAGACATATGTCGCTATGTGTTGGTTTTCTATATATTATAAAAAGCAGATGGTTATCGATTTTAATTAACAAAATATTAAGAAATGGTAGTCTGTTATTTCCTTCCAACTCAACTGTATATTTAATGTATTTATCAAGGGTATTAAACGTTCAAGAAAACAATTTAAGGATTCAAATCCCTATTTCCAAATACAATCTACCTCATCCAGCAATTTACCCCAAAAATAAGGAAAGAGTATAAAACCCTTATAGCAGGCATTTCAAGAAATTCCACGAAAAGGTTTGCCCACAGAGGTTAGATGACCATTTGCTTTTCACTAAATATAGAAAACCTAAACATTGCGCGAGACATCTAAATTTCGATATCAAGAATTGCAGCATTACAAGCAAGCAAGAATATTATTTCTCAACTAAATTATTGATTTCATATTATTTCTACGACGGTTATATTCTACGACGGTTCAAGCAACTTTCTTTTTTACGAAGTATTTTTCATTAAGGTGAAACCCTGGAGTTCCCGGAGATCCTAAAGACAACTTTAGAAAAAGACGATCTTTCAGATTGGTAAATATAAAGAAAGGAGAAACAAATTGATAAAGAAAAAGGATAATGATCTGGTAAAGAAGGGAGAATAGTCCAAGTTTGTGTTTTTACTACTGTTTTTTTGAAACTGGAGAGATGACTTTTTTTAAGTTCTGATATTGCCATATGTTCTTTATAATGCTGCTTAATATGGTCTTATTTAGATGATCACAAAACTATTACTAGAATAAAAGCTTTGTATGAGTATATCACATTTTAGTTTTGACACCCCGCAAATCTTCAAACGCCATCTTCATTCTTTTTTCATTAAAGCTTAAAGCTAGACACTGAATAAACAAAACCTGAGTTGAACTTAAAAATTAAAATTTACAGACCTTTTATCCAGCGGCGTCATTTCATTCTGAACTAAGGGGGGGGGGGGGGCTAAGCAACTTCTGTGGGTCCCCCAAAGTGGCCAGCTCATTGCTGTTTAAGAGCAACGTTCCTTCACAGTGGATAGCACAGGCCTCTCCCAAAATCAACTATAATAATAAGAAGCAATTTAAAAGTTGTTAATAAATACAGAGAACTTAAGTTAGAAACTGGTTCACAGTTTATTGGAAAACTGGGAATCAACGAGGTCTCATTTTTCCAAAACTACCAACCATAGCCTCGAAATCCAATGATTTCACACAATTTTTTTTCACTAAACACCAACATCAGATCCCTGAGCCTTTCGTCAGCCGTTGTTGATCTTAAATTGGTTTTGATCAGGCTTAATTTGGAAAAGAATCTCATTGCAAGCCGTTGTGATAGGCAGAGTAATGAAGATTTGTATAATTTTCAAAACTTCAGAATATGTTATCAACACTACCTTCACAAAATTGTGAAGTGCTAAGAGATCTTTTGGCATATTGCCTAAAGAGTCGATGTATCTTCTCAAGAGATCTGTTTGTGAGGCAAACAGGGTTGTGTCAATGCAAACTTCTTTCTAATGCGCTGCCACACTAGCTAGTCAGCTCGTATTGAGAAAGTGCGGCAGATCAAGATCTAATGCAGGGATTGACTCTAACAGTGAAAAAGCATTCGTGAAGCGGCTTTCAAACTCACAGCAAAATCTGTCTATCACAAGAAAATAATCCCTTCTGAAAGCATCGTTAGTTGATTCTTCCACTTCAGCATGGTCACTTTTTCTCAAAGTCAACACGGGTACAACGTCAGGTAAGCTGGAAGCTACTTACTGTGCACGCTTTGGTCTTTTCCATGAGGAACCAGATTTCTGAAAATTTTACAAAAGTTCTTCAGTGAGGCCACACTCACGAGAAAATTCTTTTGCTTTATGAAAAATTACATCAAAAGTTTTTTCGGCTTAAATGTCAATAATTTTATCTCGCGTAGCTGCAGTAAGACCAGTAGCTCTAGAGAAAACTAGGTCTACCGCCTACAGTTGGTCAAACAGAGATATTATGGCAAAAAAAAAAAAAAAAAAAATCCGCTAGATAGAGTGTAAATACAAATTCAAATGTCTGAAGACTGGTTGCGAATCCGTGGGCCTGAGCCCACGTCTCAAGAATGTTTTGGTAATTAATAAAACAGTCAAGATAAAGTTGTATCTATTCAGTACTTCGTTCACCAATATATACCAGTATATCAACCTTGTTGTAAATGATTTTTTCAACTGAGGAACAGTTATGCCAGCGGCTTTCTGAGCATTAACAAACAGTTGGTAGTGTATATTGCTATTCGCGATAAAACAATACAGCTATTGAAGAGTGGAGGAGAAGGATGTCATTTGTCTCAAGTTCTAAATACAAGCACCTAACACAAGGTTGAGTTTATGAGCACGGCGGTGAATGTAAATAGCATGCGGTGCAACTGCTTTAAAACCAGCTTGCATAACTGAATGTGGCCACTCCTGACACTGGCTTGATATTTTCATAGAAAAAAAAAACATATTTATCCCCACCCCCCTCTAGATGTCAAGCAGTAAATTTACCCCCGCCCCCATCCAAAATTTTCTTGAATTGACACCAATTGGTAGGTCTCTTATTTGTTTTTTTTTTTCATGTTTTTCTCAACTTTTTTACAAGTTGTTTCAAGCCAAGCCCCCCTCCCCCCCGTGATAAGGCCTTTAAATTTTGAAGTAGAAATATTGGTCTTTGATTGTTGGTACAATTTCTTTTTAACTGTCCAATTAACAAATTTTTTGTTTTTTCATATTTTCATTTTGTTATAATCTTGGGTATGTAAGATAAGGTACTGTCCTGAAGATTTTTATCGATTCTTTGAAGTGTCCTTTTATATATAATATTTTGTCTTATCTTTCCTGAAACCATGAAAAAATAAATGGTCTGAAATTCTCACTATGATTGTCTAAAAATTCAAAAAGCTGAATTTCAAGACAATTCAGAACAGATTCAAGAACACAATCAAAGAAATAAAGAGTATATCATTCGTATATATAGAGGGGATCACTGCCCCAGAATCGCGTAACCGACATGTATAATTTTGTTACAGATCCAAGGTCACCTTGTTGTATTGTAATGAAAGTTGGGCACCGTGGCTTTTACAAAAAGACAATAAAAATGTGTGATGAAATATGAAATAGAAAAATAAATAAATATGTTTCGGAATGAAGCTCACAATAGATTGTTGTGAAGTAAAGCTCTATTAGAAACGAGAATGTTTTAATTGAAAACACAATTTTTTCACACTTACGATCAAATCAATATAATTGTGACTACTGATTTGGGGCCCCTCCTAAAATCAGAGGGGGGCAATAGCCCCCACCAGCCCCTCCCAAATAACGCCTCTGCTTTGTTCTGCAAGCCCCATGGAAAAGAAAGATTTAAACAACTCTTCAAAAACACACCTAACTTCAAATGTGTTAAATATGATCCTGGTTAAAAGCACAATTTCTTTTAAAACAAGGATTAGCTATAGATTCTAAAGAGATATCAGAAATGATATTAAAGAAAAAACTGTGGAAAACAAAATAATTTGGAGAAAATAGTTTGTAGGTGACATTTAGTCTTGAGAATGTTGTCAAATTCAACTTTCGGTTATCTAATGTGCGATTTCACACGAATGGTGGACTTCTTGTGGGATTTTTCCTATTCTTAATAAAAGAAATTTTCAAAAAATAGCACTATATTTAATAAAAATGTTTTAAAAAAGACAAATCTTTTACAAATTTTATTAGAAACACGTTAACAAGCTGATAAATATGCATTGCTGAATATAAAAAGTGTTTTCACACCTATTGTTCAGATGAAAAAAAAAAACTATATAAATACAAAAAAGTTTTTCTCCAGTTATTAAGACTACTTTTTATTACGAAAGTTTCGTGAACATACAAAACCCTTACACACTGATATAAAAAAAGTGTTTTGCCACAGTGTGAGTTCTTTGATGATTAGATAGGATGGATTTTCGGGTGAATTTTTTGTCACATCTATCACATTCGAAAGGTTTTTCTCCAGTGTGACTCCTTTGATGATTAGATAGGCCGGATATTTGGCTGAATTTTTTTTCACATCCATCACATTCGAAAGGTTTTTCTCCAGTGTGAGTTCTTTGATGATTAGATACGATGGATTTTCGGGTGAATTTTTTGTCACATCTATCACATTCGAAAGGTTTTTCTCCAGTGTAACTCCTTTGACGATTAGATAGGCCGGATATTTGGCTGAATTTTTTTTCACATCTATCACATTCGAAAGGTTTTTCTCCAGTGTGAGTTCTTTGATGATTAGATAGGATGGATTTTCGGGTGAATTTTTTGTCACATCTATCACATTCGAAAGGTTTTTCTCCAGTGTGACTCCTTTGATGATTAGATAGACCGGATATTTGGCAGAATTTTTTTTCACATCTATCACATTCGAAAGGTTTTTCTCCAGTATGAGTTCTCTGATGCCGAGATAGGGTGGATTTTAGGTTGAATTTTTTGTCACATCTATTACATTCAAAAGGTTTTTCTCCAGTGTGAGTCCTTTGATGATAAGATAGGCTGGATATTTGGCTGAATTTTTTTTCACATCTATCACATTCGAAAGGTTTTTCTCCAGTGTGAGTTCTTTGATGATTAGATAGGATGGATTTTCGGGTGAATTTTTTGTCACATCTATCACATTCGAAAGGTTTTTCTCCAGTGTGACTCCTTTGATGATTAGATAGACCGGATATTTGGCAGAATTTTTTTTCACATCTATCACATTCGAAAGGTTTTTCTCCAGTATGAGTTCTCTGATGCCGAGATAGGGTGGATTTTAGGTTGAATTTTTTTTCACATCTATTACATTCGAAAGGTTTTTCTCCAGTGTGAGTCCTTTGATGATAAGATAGGCCGGATATTCTGCTGAATTTTTTTTCACATCTATCACATTCGAAAGGTTTTTCTCCAGTGTGAGTTCTTTGATGATTAGATAGGATGGATTTTCGGGTGAATTTTTTGTCACATCTATCACATTCGAAAGGTTTTTCTCCAGTGTGACTCCTTTGATGATTAGATAGACCGGATATTTGGCAGAATTTTTTTTCACATCTATCACATTCGAAAGGTTTTTCTCCAGTATGAGTTCTCTGATGCCGAGATAGGGTGGATTTTAGGTTGAATTTTTTTTCACATCTATCACATTCGTAAGGTTTTTCTCCAGTGTGAGTCCTTTGATGATAAGATAGGCTTTTCTTTGATGATAATTTTTTTTCACATCTATCACATTCGAAAGGTTTTTTCTTAGTATGAGAAACCCCCTGTTTTGTCATATCATTTTCAGTATGAATGTTGCTTGGCACCTGATATTGACAATTTAAATTCATTTCTTCCTTAAGACACATTCTTGTAAGACCTGGCATGCTGGATAATTCACATACTTCTTTGCTGATACCATTATCATATAGCATTTCATCTGAAAAAAACAAAAATAATATAAAATTCGCAAGAAATAAATCACAAATTTTTTTTTAATGCAATCAGTGTGGTCAGATTCAACAAAGACACATTTTTACGCCCCAAAACAGATTAAAAAAAAATAAAGAGATACCTTTTCATTTCGAAAAGCAGAAATACAGAAGATGATCTAATAGTTCGTGTCAACGAACAGGAAGTAAGGAGCAACCTGGCTCAATAGTAACCAAAACTCTAAAAAAAGGAATTTTGATGCCAATATACATAAAAAAAAATTGATTTTTATGCTGATTGCAAAAATACTAGTTTCTTTAAGTTTAGTCTTACCTATCAAAAGCTACGAGCCTGAAAAAACTTCCATTTTCGAAAAAAGGGGAAAAGACACCCTAAAAACATAGAATCTTAATGAAAATCACACCATCAGATTTAGCGTATCAGAGAACCGTATTGTAGAAATTTCAAGCTCCTATCTGCAAAAATGTAGAATTTTATATTTTTTGCCAGAAGAAAGATCACGGATGCATTTTTTTTTGTTTTTCTTTTTCAGGGGGGATAGTATTGACCCTGTGGTCCTAGACTGTCGCGAGAGGGCTCATTGGAACGGAAATTAAAGTTTTTAGTGCCCTTTTTAATTGACCAAAAATATGGAGGGCAACTAAGCCCCCTCTCCCGCTTTTTTTCCCAAAGTCACCCAATCAAAATTTTTAGATAACCATTTTGTTCAGCATAGTCGAAAAATTAATAACTATGTCTTTGAGGATGACTTAATCCCCAGAGTCCCCGGGGGAAGGGCTGCAAGTTATAAACTTTACCCATTGTTTGCATACAGAATTGGTTATTGAAAAAAATAGAGTAACTTCAAGGGGGATTTTTTGGGTGGTGGGGGGGAGGGGGGGGTTAGGAGCAGGGGCTTATGTAGGAAGATCTTTCCACGGAGGTAGTTTTCATGGGGAAGGGACATTGCTATGAAGGGGGTGTCGAATTTCCCAGCATTATTTAAAAAACAATTAGAAATTAAATAAAAAGAAACAAATTTTTTCAACTGAAAGTAAGGAGCAATATTAACTTAAAACCAACAGATATTATTGCGTATATCGGGGGGTTTGCCCCCCCCCCCACTCAATACCTCGCTCTTTACGCTAAAGTTTTCCTAGTACGTTCAAATGAGCAATTTATTCTAATTAAACAGCCTTTGTGATTCAGGGTTCATTCTCAAAGATTTGGAACAAAATTCGAACTTTAGCGTAAAGAGCGAGGTACTGAGGGCGGACCCCCTAATATACGTAATAATTTTTGTTTGTTTTAAGTCTTAATATTGCTCCTTACTTTCAATTGAAAAAGCTTGTTTTTTTTATGTAATCATATATGAAGCATGCCTTTATCCTCTTCAATATTTGACTCTCGTTTAAGATGGTCAGCCCTAAGTTTACAATCTGTAGAGATGTCAGGGGCAACAGAAAAAAGATTGGCTTCATATTTCTTTAATAACATAGAATATGTACTTCCAATAAAATCTTTATCATCATTTGACGATGTATCTTCAGGTTCTATAAAAAATCAGAGTAAACATCATATAAAGACACTTAAACAGTTTGTTACTTATAAAACGTTGAAACGCATTATATATATTTAAAACGCCAAAATTTTAATAGGGTACTCTATGGATGAGTAAAGATGAATTGGGACGTCTTGCATCTAAAGACCTATGAGCACGAAGTATTGCAAAGAGAGGTAAATTTAAAACTAAACAATTTTGCGAAAATACTGGCCGACATGACATGACTGGAAAAAAATGGATGGATGACTCACGATTTGGGTGAAAAATAAATAAAAATAGAAAACAAAAAGTAGGCCTATAGGCTACAATTGAAACCATCAACGTCAAAATGATGGATTAGACTTCATGCCCCCCCCCCCAATATAAACAATTAAATAATTTTTATATCGTTGCTGATTTGTTCCATTTTTGGTATTTTATGATCTTTTAGTTTTTGCTCTGAGTCAATTTGTCATCTTTATTTTAGAGCCAGACTCCTTGAAGAGTTTATCAAAAAACTTCTTATACAATATAACTTCTTTTTCTTAATATATCTTATCTTGTGACAAAAGATAGGAGAGATTCGACAAGAAAAGTTTTTAATATTTAACAGTTTAAGTTTAAAGAGTTGAGAGAAAGAGATAGGAAACAAAGAAAAAGGATAAGAAAAGTTTAACTAAAGCTGAAATGCTTGACATACTTTTATATATTAATGCTCTTTTACCATTTTTTTAATTTATGCCTCTCTTTGAAAACCTGTTCCTAAAGTAAAAGTAAAAACCAATAAGAAAAAACTTCAAGTTTTAATAAAAACTAAAAGTTTTAAATTAACGAGAGCAGTTCAATCATTTGAAGCAAGATAGGACTGACACTTCCCATGCTTCTGAATACCATAACATAATTTGCACTTTATTACTATTCCTAAAACATTGTATCTTTTCTTTGACAAACTGGATTAATTTACACTCTTTTGATTTAGTTCAACTATACGAGCAGAACTATTAATAGTGGCAGCCTTGAAATTTTTAATTTAACACCCTCAGTAGGCCTTGAGATATTGATGAGAGGTCTGATTAACAACCAACTTACACATATTGTCCTACGTTTTAGTTTTGAAGCAACATAACCTTTCCGTGAAAGTTTCTACTTTATACCTTGGTGTATTCTTAAGATATTCGGCCTGGATATATTGACGACCTAGATGCACTCCTATTTTGACTTAGTTCCATTGTTGCGGCCGAAGTAGTGGTAGAAGTAGCTGTAAAAGTCTCAAGCCTTGAGATTTTCAGATACACTATACACCTCTTTGATAACCCACATGTAAATAATTTGTAAATAATATACCTTCTACTGTCTATAAGACCAAAAGTATATAAGAATGGCAAAAATTAAGAAATAGAGTGAAAAAATGACATTTTCTCGTGTAAAATTAATTTTACATATTAATAAAATAAATTTTACCCATTATTTTGTTTGCTATAAAACTCAGCTTTTAACAGCTCTAACCATACACGGCTACTATAAATTCAATTTTAATTATTTTTACCTTGGTTACAAATTTACAAAATCCAATTTGAGGCATCATTTATATTAAAATACAAATTTTTTATTCCTTTTTTTGTTTGGTATTTTTTTAATTTTTAAGAATGGAGACTTTAATAAATCTTCTTAACAGTGGGTTTGTATAAAAAGCTTTGTTTTACTATAATATTTATATGCTATATTAATTTCCTACTTTTACCAACTATACCAATTTCTTCAAATATAATAATCAAATAATTCTTTTTTGTATTTTTGTTACACAACATAACATTCTAATTAATTCTGCATTACATCAAAGAGAATTGTCAAGGTTGGTCAAAGCAATTAAGGCTTTATCGTAGTAGCAAATAAAGGATTTTTGTTAAAACTCTAACCATTTATATAAAACGCAGACATGACAAAACGTAGATATGAGAAATAGCTTTAATCTGAGCTATTAAACATCTGTCTACGATGTTTTGGTAGCCCGCTAGCAGCACCCCTTGAGAAATGCCACATAACAAGCCATTTTCTGCCATATGGCACTATCAGTTGGTGTAATTTATAAAAAGCACGTAGATGTGAGAAACAGCTTTCTAATGAGCCATTAAGCATCTCTCTATGGCGTTCTGGTAAACCGCTAGCCCTGGAAAAAAAGGAGAAAAAAAGGGAGACAAATCAGTGCTACCCATACAAAAAAGTAATTTTTCTTATTTTTCAAGGTTGGGGACTGTAATTTCCCTGATTATGGTTTTCGACTTTGCTGATTCCAACGGTAAACTCATTTTGATCTGACGCCATTTTCGAGGGGTTTCAGGCTTTTTTTCGAAATTACATTAAATTTCTTTTCCCAATAAACTTTTATTTTTAATACGAACTGAAACGATAGTTACCATTCCTGAATCAGTGTCAGATGGAAATTTATTTTCACTAGGCAGTTTTTTTTCTAAAAGCGTTTTTTAACTTTTGGTTACTATGGCCTGTGATTCGCTCTTTACTAGGTTGCAGCTGCTGCTGCAACCATGATTGACAATGGGTAATTACAGACTCAGTAATATCATGATCATGGTCGTTTAAAAAGAGGAGACACTGGATTTGGACAGATTAGTCGACAATTTATGCAAACAGCAAAATCGACGATACTCCCTGCTTTAAGTATATTTCCTCACCCTTGTTCTGTTGTTCGTATCTTCATCAAAAAAAAGAAAAAAAATGCCCCCCCCTCAATTCTCGTGAACTGGAGCCACTGAAATGCCACCAACTTGGTATCTTCTTTTTGGATCTTCCTCCAGGCACACTTATGCTAATAAAAAATAGTGACTGATTACAACCTATTTTATATAATGTAAAGTGTCACTGCAATACGGTAATATATTTTTTTGCTCTTTGAATGCATGAGTGTGACGTCATTCACAAAGTTTTTTTTATTTCAAAATCGAGGCTCTAAAGTGTAGTCAGCTGAAGGGTGCACGTCCTGCCCATGACCCGTCAAAATATTGCCATGACCCAACGGTGGGGCATGCGTACCACGCTGGGAATTACGGGACTAGAGCATGGGAACAGCAACGGTCATTTTAAGTATCAAAATGAAAGCACATTTACAATTAAAAATAAGTGGGCATGAAACAACTAAAATGCTGAAGTGCATCCGAATGTAGCATAAATTTAACATCACCTAGGGTTTAAAGAAGAAATATGACGAATTTGAGCGGAAATGTTTTATTTGAATTGTAGGCAGTCCTCAACTTATACAATATAAAATTTGGATTCTGACCCGCTCAAGAATTGCGACCGCCTTTACTGCTTCATCATCTAAAAGCCTACAAATTATTGCAACATCACGAAACAGTGGGCAAAAAATGACAGGTATATCAGCTTATTTATTTATCACAACGACACTCGATGGAATAGAATTAGATTCCTGAAAAATGGTAAAATTCTTGGTTTTCTGATGTCTTCAGGGACTGGAAGCATAGGAGCTGAGAATGTAAATAAATGGGTAAATTTTAACATATGTTAAAAAAAATTCAATCCTCTAAAAAAACGTCTATTTAAAGTTTTTGAAATATTTTAGTAACATGACTTTATCACTCTTTTTACTACTAGAAATGTTGAAACTTTTGTTTTGAAAAATTCAGACATTTCTGACGATAAAACAGCTAGTAAAAAATGTTATATTAGTAGTCGCAAAAAACGAATAAAATCTCAAAGAACTTTATCCAACTAATAAAGTCAAGGTCATAATCCGCTTTCGATTTTGATAAAGTTAAAATTCATGAAAAACCCATATTTTGTTTAATTCTAAAATCATCCTTGCAGCAAAAAGGCTGATTCCACTCCATATACATTATCCACTCATTTGGTGACATTGTTGCCTTAAAAGCAAGTGAAACCAAAGCCTTGTTTGAAAAGAATGCCGTGAGTAGGGAGAGACACACTGGCATATTATTTTTATCGCTCACACTACTTGTACACTTGTACACATATCCATTGTACACAAAACAACAAAAAATTTCTCATGTGTTTTAAATTGTCAAATAGATCTGGAATTATAAAAGCTAGAAAAAAGTTCCAAAAAAATTAGTATATTGTTTTATAGAGGCGTTTAATTGGTATGGACAATTTTATGGCCTAGTTGAAACCATCTTTGCCTATTATTTACTAAAAGTTTTTTTTTTTTAATGCAACTAGTGCGCTCAGATTCAACAAAGACGCATTTTTACGCCCCAAAACAGATTCAAAAGAAACGTAAGATACACCTTTTCATTTGAAAAAGCAGAAATACGGAAGATCATCAAACAGTTTGTGGTACCAAACTGTAAGTAAGGAGCGACCCAGTTCAATAGTAACCAAAACTCTAAAAAACTGAATTTTATTACCAATAGATGCGTAAAAATAAATATGGGATTTTTATGTTGATTTCAAATATACAAGTTTCTTTAAGTTTAGTCTTACCTATCAAAAGTTACGAGTGTGAGAAAATTTCCCTTATTTTTGAAAAAAAAGGGAAAAAACCCCTAAAAACATAGAATCTTAATGAAAATCCCACTATCAGATTCAGCGTACTAGAGAAGCCTAATGTAGATATTTCAAGTTCCTATCTGCAAAAATATGGAATTTTGTATTTTTTGCCATGGATGCGTTTTTTTCAGGGGGAATAGTATTGACTCAATCGTCCAAGACTATCATAAGAGGGCTCATTCGAACGAAAATTAACAGTTCTAGTGCCTTTTTAAATGACTAAAAAAAAGGAGGGCAACTACGCCCCCTCCCCGCTCATTTTTCCCAAAGTCACCCAATCAAAATTTTGAGATACCTATTTTGTTCAGCATAGTCGAGAAATTTAATAACTATATCTCTGAGGATGACTTAATCCCCACAGTCCCCGGGGAAGGGCTGCAAGTTATAATGAAAGATCTAAAGCCGAACTGGCCAGCCATGACAAAAAAAAAACAACAAAGAAAAAAAATCTCAATGAAAACAACAACAAACGAGAGTGCGGCCAGTGGAGAGAAAAGAAACGAAAAATGTAAAACAACGCGGATATTTTGCCTGTATCACAAACAAGGCGTCTTCAGCACAAAAAGACATAAGAAGGACAAGATAGAAAAAAAAACAAGTTAAAACAAAATAATAGCATAAAAGATGCTATTATGGAGTTACTTTAGTGAGAACACCAGAGCAACTGAGGAGTAGTTAAAGTAATTTCCTTTTTTTCCTGTATTGCTCTGGTGTTCTCACTAAAGTAACTCCATAATAGCATCTTTTTCCTACGTGGATCAGTTTACGCCAATTGTATATTTTTTTTTGTTGCAGTTTTATTGGTTTTTTAGTTTTAACTTGTTTTTTTTTATCTTGTCCTTCTTCTGTCTTTCGTGCTGAAGACGCCTTGTTTGTGATACCGCGTTATTTTGCATTTCTTTTCTTTTCTCTCCACTGGCCACAGTCTCGGTTGTTGTTTTTTTTTCATTGAGATTTTTCTCTTTGTTGTTTTTTTTGCAAGTTATAAACTTTGCCCATTAATTACATGTAGTATTGGTTATTGAGAAGCATAGACAAGTTTTCAGGGGGGATTTTTCTGGTGGGGGGGAGGGGTTACTTAGGAATATCTTTGCATGGAGGAAGTTTCCATGGGGGAAGGGATACTGCTATGAAGGGGGCGCCAGATTTCCCAGCATTATTTAAAAAACGATCAGACATTAAATAAAATGAAAAAAATTTTTCAACTGAAAGCAAAGAGCATTATTAACTTAAAACCAACATATATTATTGCGTATATTAGGGGGTTCACCCCCCCCCCAAGTCAATATCTCACTCTTTACGCTAAGTTTTCTTTTACTTTCAAGAGTTATTTATTTTAATTAAACGGCCTTTGTGATTCGGGGGTCATTCTAAAAGAATTGGAACAAAATTCGAACCTTAGCGTAAAGAGCAAGGTATTGACCAACCCCTAATATAAGCAATAATTTTTGTTCGTTTTAAGTTTTAATATTGCTCATTAATTTCAGTAAAAAAAAAAAAAAAATTTATTTATTTAATCACATCAACAGCATACCTTTATTCTCGTCAATATTCGACTCCCTAAGATGGTCAGCACTAAGTTTACAATCTGTAGAGATGTCAGGGGCAACAGCAAAAAAATCGGCTTCATGTTTCATCAATAACATAGGATGTGTACTTCCAAAAATATCTTTATCATCATTTGAGGATGTATCTTCAGCTTCTACAAAAAATCAGAATAAACATCATATACAAACCCATAACAAGTTTGTTACTTATAATGCGTTGAAACGCATTATAAATGCGTTGTAACGCATTATAAATATTCAAAATCCCACAAAAATTTAATAAGGTACTCTAAAGATGAGTAAACATGAATTGGGCCTTCTTGCATCTATGGACCTTGTAAATAAATGAAGAACAAGAAGGGTTGCAAAGAGAAGTAAATTTAAAAATAAAAAATTTTGCGAAAATACTCTTCGATTATAGTAAATTCTGTCAAAACATTTATTCACTATAGTTGAAGTAATAGCTACCCATTAAAAAACGAATCGCAACCCATAGTAGAGAGAAGCTCAAGAAATGACTGGAAAAAATGGACGGATAACTCACCATTTGCGTGAAAAATAAATAAAAATAGAAAATAAAAAGTATACAATTGAAATCATCAACGTCAAAATGATGGATTAGAGACTTCATGACCCCCCCCTACCAAAAATCAAATCATTTTATTTTGTTGCTGATTTGTTCCATTTTTGATATTTTATAATTTTATAGTTTTTGCTCTGAGTCAATTTGTCATCTTTATTTTAGAACCAGACTCCTTGAAGAGTTTACCAAAAAACTTCTTATACAATATATCTTCATTTTTTCAATATATCTTATCTTGTGATCAAATATAGGAAACAAAAAAAAGGATAAGAAAAGTTTAACTAAAGCTGAAATGCTTGACATACTTTTATGTATTAATGCTTTTTTACCATTTTTTTAATTTAAGCCTCTCTTCAAAAACCTGTTCCTAAAGTAAAAGTAAAAACCTATAAGAAAAAACTACAAGTTTTAATAAAAACCAAAAGTTTAGCATTAATGAGAGCAGTTTGATCATTTGAAGCAAGATAGGACTGACACCCCCCATGCTTCTGAATACCATAACATAATTTGCAATTTAATACCATTCCTAAAACATTGTATCTTTTCTATTTTGACAAACTGGATTAATTTACACTCTTTTGATTTAGTTCAACTATACGAGCAGAACTATTAATAGTGGCAACATAACCTTTCCGTGAAAGTTTCTACTTTATACCTTGTTGTATTCTTAAGAAATTCTGCCTAGATATGTTGACGACCTAGATGCACATCTATTTTGATTTAGTTCCATTGTTGTGGCAGAAGTAGTGGTAGAAGTAGCAGAAAAATTCTCAAGCATTGATATTTTCAGATACACTATACCCCTCTTTGATAACCAGAATGTAAATAGTTTGTCTCCATTCAGTTCAACACCGCCCTCGCCATTTTCAGAAAAATTTTTAATTGATATCCTTAGAATTATAACTAACAGTAGGCATATCAGCAGAAGCAATAGTATAATCAATTGGAGTAGTAGTCTATTAGTGATAGCCGTACTAGTATTATTAGCAAACAGTAATAGAATTCATATTTATACTTTTTGGTCTAGTACAATATCACCGTCTCATTTCCTGACAGTTTCAACTTGATACTTTAAGCCATTTTTAACATATTGCTGAAGTCCTGTTGATAAGCATTTTGCACATAATATGTTTAGCTTAACAAAATATCCCCTCAACACTCCCTGAAAGTTCAACATTAATTCTATTAGCCTTGGTAATATTAGTACTAACAACAGTAGTGGTATTACTACAACTAGCATTAGCATGCACATAGTACGTTTTTATTAGATCAGCATACCCCTTAACATGCCATGAAAGTATTCATACAGTATCTTTTGGCTAGTTTAACATCCCTCTCAACACGCCAAATGAAATTATTAAGTAGGGGAGGGGTTCCTTGTTTAAACGTTCGAACACAAATTTGAGCAAGTATTCAACAGATAAAGACTAAACATTTAACAACTCTACCCACCTTCTTCTGAAATTGCAGTCCTCTTGGCCTGGGGAAGGATGTCTTATTAGTATTAGTCTTATTAGAAGTAGTAGGAGTAGTATTCATACAACGTCTTTTGGCTAGTTCAACATCCCTCTCAACACGCCAGAAAATTTCACCTTAATACGGCATGTTGTGATACAGTTCAACTTCCCCTTCAATATAGTTATAATAGTAGTAGAAGTACAAATAATACTAGCTGTAGGACTATAAGTAGTCCTATTATTAGCAGCATGCACATATTGCCTTTTGGTCAATTAAACATCCCTCTCATCAAGCCCTGGAAGTTTTAATTCAAAACAATAAGCCGTTTAGATTATCTGTATGTTTTAATTTAGTCCAACTTCCACCTTGACATTTTCAGAAATTTTGATTGTACTACTCTTAAGCTTAGCAGTTGTTGCAATTGAAGCAGTGGTAGAAATAGCAGTAGTAATAGTAGTAAAAGCCAGGGTCGTTACTCTCTAAAATGTTTATAGGGGGAGCAAGGAGTTTTACCAACTAGCTTGACAGGTTTTACCAACAGTTTTTTTTTCAATAATTAGCATAATTTCCATTATGAATACAATACGGAAAATCAATACACAAGCTTGTAAAACCACTACATTTACAAACCAAGATCGAGATTTTGGTATATCTCATGTCACTATTTTCATGCTATTTATTAAACACATTAGAAAGTTCTGGCATCATCTGCATAATCATGGCATGAGTTCGAAGAACTGCTGTGTTTACTGAAAAAGTTCAAGATTTCTTTGGATGACATGTCAATATTTTGGTGGTTTTTATTAAACCATACAAAAATAATGGTGGTGTCAGAAAAATTACAGCACTTTGCGCCATGATTATACCAACTCATCTTTTTTACAGAGTGCTCTAAAACATTGGAGGTGTTCCTCTCTCCCCCATACGTGAAGACTCTGGTAGTAGTAGTGAAGGTAGTAGCAGTAGATGTACACACACATCACTTTTTGGTGAATTGATATTTCTTTTTAAGCATCCCTTTACACATCAGGGCCTAATCCATTCCTGAGATACACCCTTTTGATAATCATCATGTAAAATTGTGTGTTTCGATTTAATTAAATTTAACCTCAATATTTTCTCAAATTTTCACCTTCATAAGCTTAGCTTTAATAGTACTAGCATCATAGTCATAGGAACAGAGGTCGAAGTGTTGCATTAGTAGATATAGTAACAGTAGTAGCCACAGTAATGATAGCAGTGGCAATATGTACATGTTGCCTTTTGGTCAGTTGAACATCCCCTTCATGGTACCATGAAAGTTTACGCTTGATATGGTAAACTGTTTCAAAGGTATTGCTGATACGCCCTTTTGATTTTTTTTTTAATGTAAATAGTATGTTTGGATTTAGTTGAACTTTCCGTTCAACATTTCATCAAATTTTACCTCAATATCCTCAGGTCCAACATTCTTTAAAGGATCACCTGAATGCCCTTTTGTGTTTTTGGAAGAAAAAGTCAAACATGCCAACCTTTCCCAATAACTAATACTATATGTAAACAATGGGCAAATCACATCTTTGGGGGTTTCAGATTCTCAGAGAAATGGTTACTGGATGGTTCAACTATGCAGAATAAAAAAGGTATCTCAAAATACTGATTGGATGTGTTTGGAGAATTGATAGGCATGAGAGATAAGCTGGTTGCCCTCCAATAGCATATGACTCTTAAAAATGGCACTAGAACTTTCAATTCAAAATCAAATGAGCTCCTTCCAAAGTTTCTACAACAAATGTCTCTATACAAAACGCCTTGGTGAAAAAAAAAAATACTTTGTCCCCAAGTTGCTCTTCACACAGCCTAGGCAGCATTTTTTTTTTCATTAATTAGCAGCTAATAATATATCAAATTAGACAATAAAACAAATAATACGCAGAACATAAGTTTTAACGATTTTGTTGTGGGAAATTTTATTTTAATTAAAAATACATCGGTTTTATAGTTTATTTAATCTTTTTCTTACATAAAAATAGCAGAAATCATATGAAAATTCAAATATCTATTCTTTTTTTTCTAGCAAAAGCACCACGAATAAACATCATTTACCTCAACCGACAATAATATCAATTACCTTTTTTAACAGCAGTAGTACCAAAGAGCTTGGAGGTTTCCATGTTTCCCCAACTCAGTCAAATACAATCACCTTCTCTTGACTACTCTAGGCCATAAGAAACTTCTAGAATATAAACAGTTAATGATTTACAATAACATATTTTCAAACGAGAAGTGCATTTCATATACTTAATAACAAGTGTAATTTGTATGTTGAGTACCTTGATACTTTACAATAAAGAGAAGAAGGGTTTGGGGAAATCTAGACTTTTCACAGAACGAACTTCAATAAAGCAGCAGAAGGAAAGGAATGACCAAAGCTGAGGTGTTAGATACAGTTTCAAACGTTTTTGCTTTTTTAACCAATTCAATTATTTCTCCTTCTCAAACCCCCCTCTTAATATTAAAGTTTAGAAAAAATGTTAAATTTTTTTCTTTTTTTTTATTACCTTATGTTAACAAAAACAATTCAACTGTTTTGAACCAGAATTCCAAAATAAGACAAGTGCTTCATTACACCCTCCTTGTCTTTGACAAAGAGCAAGAGGGTCATATTCTTTTAATCCAAGATTTCAATCTTTAGCACCTGGGGGAATATTTCCAGAGAAATGAAAATACAACATAAGACCTATATTTGTTATTAGGTATAAATAGTCTGGCCTAATACAGGTTAGCCCTTTGAATATTTGAGACTTTGAATATAAGAGACCCAACTTCAATAAAGGAGCAATAGGAAAGGAATGACCAAAACTGAGGTGTTAAATACAATTTCAAACGTTTTTGCTTTTTTTAATCAATTCAATCATTTCTCCTTCTTGAAAACTCCCTCTTAATATTAAAGTTTAGAAATAGTGTTGAATTTTTCTTTTTTTTTATTACCGTACCTTATGTTAACAAAAACAATCCAATCATTTTGAACAAGAATTCCAAAATAAGAGAAGTGCTTCCTTACACCCTCCTTGTCTTTGATAAACAGCATAAGGGTCATATTCTTTAATCCAAGATTTCAATCTTTAGCACCAGGGGGAATATTTCCAGAGAAATGAACATACGAGATAAGAACTATATGTGTTATTAAGTATAAAAAGCCTTGCCTAATACAGGTTAGCCCTTTGAATATTGTTCTTGGCTTCTAGAACTTGATTTAGTCTATTCTTATACATTTGCTGTTTAAACATCTCATTTTACTTTTTTGTGCTTCAATGGCTGCAGTGAACTCTTTCTTTATGAACATTTTGTGATTTTCTAGCTGTGTGATTTTTCTATCATCTTCTAGCTGTGAACTGTTTGGCATTAAATAGAAATAATGCATCAATGGGAATCAATGGAGAGACTAAAAACTAAAATTAAGGCATTATATTGTTTTTTTTTTGTTTTTTTTTTAATAAAATAGGCATAGACCTGTCCAGGTGGCAAATATTTAAGGCTTTAAAATGAGAAAAGAGTAGACAGAGTAGCTTGGCAATACCTTTCCAGAGTATATTTTTGGCCTTGAATTACTAAAGTCTTCACTTCTCTAGGTCAACTACATTTCAAGATAGCAAGATGCCCCCTAAACTAGAATTTTCCAGATTCCTCCCTTTAGCCCTTCTTATATTTATTTGAAATACAATGGAGAATTCGACAACAAGCACATTCAAATACGCAATGCAAGGCTTCTGACACTCCTTGCATAAACAATGACCAGCCACCTCTCTTTTATAAGCATATAGGTGATGCAGAATTACATATTGCATAAATATAATTACATAAAAAATCAATTGAGTTAGCATAGTTCAAAACAGTAGTAAGATAAATGTTTATATAAATCATTTCTCTAGTATCAACTACAGGACTTGGTGTTTATAAGCAAACCCAGGTGGATCTCACAAAATTGAACCCTGGATTATAGCCCTCAGATTGTGATATAAACACACTTATATGTGTCTTTATATGTATCTATGTACTTATATATACCATATTGTTCGTGTTATCCCCAATCTAGTCGTACCCTTATGTGGGGCTCCCACGGCATCAATAAAATTAATTAAGTTTTTCATGGAATTGCAAACCATAAAGTTTATCCCACTAACACAAGGATTTCTCCTTTTTTCCTTTACAGCAACTTTTTATAGAAAATAACTGAAATAATCAGACATGGAGCTGAGAAAATCATCTTTATATGCAGACACTAATTTGTGTCTTGTTGGTTTGAAATTTTTCACAAGTCTCCTGCTATTGGCTGAACTTTGCAGACTTTCTAGAAAAAATTAAAGAAATTCAACTTTTTTCTGATAGCAATAAAGACAACAAAGTTATGCAAGGAAAACAGTTATTAACTTTGTGGACAGCTTTATTAACTTTATTGACACTGTGGGAGCCCTAAAGTAGACATTTAAGTCGCTCACCTAGGTGCTATATTTTATATTTTTGGACTTTAAACTTAAGCAGTGTTAAGATTTAAAAATTTTTATTTGTACCAAACAAAGCTTTAAAAATATACTTTCCAGGAAAAAATGTACCAGACCCCAAAAATTTTTGCATACATTGTGCTTTGTGCAACAAGTGCATCTCAGTTCAAACAGTACTCTCTGCAAAACATAAAATTCCTCCCTTTCTCATTTTTATCATTGTTATTATTAATTTATCCCCCTTCACAATTGAGGAGTATCTAGAAAGAAAAAGTTGTAATCAATATAATACACAATACCCTGATCATTTTTTTTTTCTTTTCTATTGTACAAATTGTTCGGTCGTCTCTGCAAACAAGAACACATAATCTAAAGCTGGGGCTTCACCTATGGGAAAATCCAGATTCTGGACTTTCAAAATAGTGAAGCTGGTCCAAAAAAAAGGAGCTCCCAGATGGTTTTTCTACTCCCCCTTTCCCACACTTTTCAGAGCTTCTATAGTCTTTTTATTTTCAAATTTAAGCAAAGTCACTTTTTAACTTATTCTTCTGTTTCTTTCACCATTAAAGATATTTTTTTAGTGAAAAGGCTTCCAGAATCCGGAAATAAGGAAGCTCAAACACCCCTTTCTTCTAGAATGGTCTTGGGTACTTTTGGTCTGGCTTCATACTCTAGATTGTATGCAAAGGAAATGTAAACCCAAAATCTGGAAGCCCAGATTCCAAAAATTCCGGTTGGTTAATCCCAAGCTCAGTTCTTTTTCTATCGGCTTGTACGACCATTACTGTTAGGCTTATATATTTTTTTCAGCCCTAGACTTCGTTCCAAGTCGGCAAAAGAGTATATACAAAGTAACTATAGCTGAGTTTTAGTTGAAGCAATTGGAAGGGACTGTTGAATAAAACAGACCCTAGGTTCTTACGAACATCTATTAATATTCATTTTTCAAAAAAGAATTAATTTCAAAAAAGAAATTAATATTCTAAATATCATAATTTATCAATTAAAGGTTAAAAAAAAAACAACAAGCAAACATTGAATTAGTATAGCAGTTATTTCCAATTCCTCCAGCTAAAATGCAACTATGGGTACTTTTTATATACTTTTCGACCAAACTGGAACAAACCCCTACATAATCAGGAGCAGGAAAATCTGAGTTACCCAGCTTATTTTATTGGATAAAAGGTTTTATTAGATAAAAAATCAGGATTTTCTTAGAGACACAAAACAAATCAGTTGTTCAGAAACTAAAATTGTAATAAAAGACTTCAGAGCATCACATCAAGGTCTCTTTAAGGTCAAGTTTATTATCTCTTGAAAATCTGTGTAAGGTGTGATGCGTTTTGGGGAACGCTGTATATAGTTGCATTCATTGCAGAAAACTTGTCAAATTTTAGGGGGGTTTCCTTGGGGTTGCTAGACATGCACAGAGAGGCTATGGCAGACAAGGCCAACAATAACAATATGTGGATTGTCAACTTTCACCAGAGCCTTCAACCCATTTATTTCTCCCATTTATTCACTGAGGAATTATCCCATCCAAACTCTATGAAATTCTATTTCATTGGGTTCGGAAGTCTGTGTAAGCTGTGATGCGTTTTGGTGAATGCCGTATATAGTTGTATACATTGCAAAAAAAACTTGTCAAATTCAAGGAAATTTCCTTGGAGGGGTTAGACATGCAGAGTGAGGTTATTGTAGACACAGCCAACTACAACAGCCAACTACATGTGGATTGTCAACTTTCACCAAAGCCTTCAACCCATTTATCTCTCCCATTTATTCACAGAGGAATTATCCCATCCCAATCCAATGAAATTCTCTTTTGCAATATTTCTAATGCAAAGGCAACTTATCTACTTCTTCTTTCATTATCTGAGTCATTGCTGATAGCACCTCAACAAGCCATTGCAGACACATTCCAACTGGGGACCCCAGAAGCAATATACAGCAGCCATAGATTGAACAACAGATTTATCCATTAATTCATCAAGCAAGATGGAACACTTTCCTTTCTAAAATTTCTCTGAGATGGACTGATCTGCAGCAGGTCCTAATTTTTTCATTATAATATTTCACATTTTATCATGACTGCAAGTAATTTTACCTGCAATCATTGAATCAGAGAACACACTTTTCAGGAAGCCTGGTAGTAACTCCATGACCCTGAAAGGCGGGATATGTTCTACTATGAAGTTGCTGAGCTTCAGCTTGGCATTCTTCTGCAAAATTACACTCTTCTGAAATTCAATGTTATTTGAGTACATCTTTGATAGGTTGGTTGCATGCTGCTGTGCATTGAAGTTCTTGATGTGAAATTTATTTTTGGCATGTCAAAGAGCATGGAACTTTCCTCTGACGAAACTTTTATTAAAAACCTGGCAAAGAAACTACACACTATCCTTGTCAATCTTCAGAATTCATTTTTGCAGGTCTTTGTGAGAAAGTCAATTGCTATTGAAATTGTGTTAGTAATTTGTCTCTTTCTTTTTTGTCTTTGCCTTGATAGACTTACCATCCTTAGCACAATTGTCATCAGTCACACTCACCAAATTTGCTATCATTTTCTTCGTATGCTGAAAACATATTCTGAGCACAATTTTTGCTGTTATTATTACTGCACAGGTTTGCTCGGATATCAGCATTCAGTTATCTGTACAGTCTTCATTCCTGTTGGATTCTCTGGTCGCTTAGCTGCCTCAACTGCAGGTCCAGGCTTTTTGAAAAACTGCTAAAGCTTTTGCTTGCTTCAGTTTGTCCTTAAATTTTTATACAATATGAAACCTACTAATATCAGAATCTGGTAGGCCAAACTCTACTTAGGATAAAAAAAAACAAAGGACAGGAAAAAATATGTCTTCTTTAACATTTTTCACAAGAAACTAGTAGTACAGGAAAGAAAAGGAAGTAACAAATTTGGAAAATTTAAAGTTGAGAGTTTAATCAAACTTCTTATCTCCAAGTTGACTCTGCTTTGCAGTGGAAGCAGAACCACAAACAGAAAAAACATTCAACTGGAGCAGACAGTGGTATGGTAGCATTGAACTTTTGTAAAGCTCTTGCAATATCTGGATACTCTTTGAAGGGCTCAATCAAATGGTTTTTATTGTCCATGAGCCTCAATAACTGAACTTTTATGTTACAGCCAAAAGAAGAATCTGCTTGTCTTAATACCATTAGTGTCAAAAGTAAAAAAGTCATTAAAATTGATCAATGTCACTTTCTTGTAATCAGCATCACAATCAGTCAACTGATCATCAGCTTTGGTTAGCAAAATATGTTTCATTTCATCACAAATCACATCAATAATTCTCTCACAGATATATCCCATTATCCATCTTTCCTTGAAACCAGTATGACTTCCACTGTCTATTGCTATCTCATAAAAACTAGATTAACTTATCTGTATTGCAAAAGGGTGTGCAAACTGGTTCTCTAAACCATAAAAGGTTGCTTTCATGAGAACTTGTGCATGCTTAATAGAGCGTTTTTGTTTCATGTCAATTATTTTCTTTCCTAGTCCAATCAAGATAGGCAACCGCATTCCCAAAGTTCTTGTCCCTGTTTTTTTTTTTCTCCTGGATTTCCCTGTACTATAAAAAAAATAATAAGCCAGTAAAGGATGAACACTCTAGAAAATGAAACATTTTCAGTCATCTCTACCTGCCTGACAAAGCAATAAGTTGTAGCCAAACCTTTTCTTTAAGCCCAATTTTTAGCAAAACATGTTAATTTTGTGCTATACAAATCCATATTTCATCTTTAACCAGTCAAAAAAGTAAGTAAAAAAAGAAAAGAAACAACCTCAACAGAGCAAGATACAGGTGGTATAAAGTTTAGCAACAATTTTGTTTGGCAAGTTGACTTGCAATCAAATGTTATGAACTTAACCATTTTTGTGCATATTATCAGTCTTATCTCAACATGAATCTCTGTTTTGACCTGATTTTATCATTTGCCTGACAAGAAGTAAAAGATTGAAGCATAGACTAAGATTTTAATAAGATTTTAAGATTTTAATAACTAAGATTTTCTAAGACTTCTCAAAAATAGCTTCTACACTTATGTTCCACCTAATTTTATTGCCTTGGACTTTTTTATGACACAAATATTATACTTTTTGGTTTGATCTTTGTACACTCAGTTTAGTTAAAATACTTTAAATGCTTCCCTTACTTCAAAAGACTGAATAATACCAATGATGACCTGTGAAAAATTTTACCTTTGCAACTGAGCTTTTGCTGTTTATATATATACCTGCTCCGCAAACATAGCTGGCCTCCAACACAGTGTTCCTAAATCAACACAGTAGTCTTCTAAATCAACTTTTATAAGTTAAATAAATCAAATAATATTAAAAATTTGAGTATTAAATATCAGTATATGTATATTAAAATGACAATCCACATTCATTTGTATTTTTTTCAGTAAAGTACAAATTATGTTCTGGCCTTGGGAAGGCATAGAGGTTTTGAGCCCAATTTATGTTAATTTCTGCTTGTTTTGAATTTGACTCGGTGATTTATTGTAATTAATTAAAAAAAAAACTTTCCGAAAAATGAGTTTTTCAAAGAAAAGTAAAGGCCATTTTAAACTTAAGCTCAGGAGATACAAATACCTGTTAAAATTCAAACTCAAAACCACCAGAAATTACTATTAAAGAATAAATGAAACCCAAAACGAACAGAAATTAAATAAACAATCAAAGCAAAAAACATACAACGAGCAATATTATAACTGAATAAATAGATCTTAAAGCGAGTAATGCTTCGATTGAATATGAAAATCTAGCTTAAAACGAAAACCAATATTTTGCTATTAAAGTATAAATGAAACTTAAAACGAACAGAAATTAAATAAACAGTCAATGCAGACAAACATACAATAAATATTAATGTAAATGAATAGATAAATCTTAAAACGAGTGAAACTTAAATTGAATATGCAAATCAAGTTTGAATCGAATAAAAATAACTACAAACAAGAGTTTGGGTATCATCTCACTGCAAAAGCCTAAACCTACTGCGTCATTGGCGCATTACTGAAAACGAATTATATTACAAATGTTTTCTTTTGTACTTATTATTGAAAATAAATATTAAAATTACAGTAAAATTTTTAACTGATGAGCTTTTAGCAATTAATATCATAATGCATCAAATATTCAGTTTAATTTACTAGTTCTTTTCAAGATTGGTCAAGACAAATATAGTTTCACTACAAGCAAAATTTGGATACTGCCCCCTTCTTTAACTGTATAAACCTAAATCCCCCTGGGAGGGGGATTAGTTGCCCTCCAATCACTTTCGAGTATTAAAAAGGGCATCAGCCCTTTCTATTTTCAATTTTTACTGGATGTGTTTAGGGAAATGAGGGGTGGGGGGGGGGGCTAGTTGTATTCCAATCACTTCTGACTATTAAAAAGGGCACTAGCCCTTTGAATTTCCAATCGAATGAGCCTGTTTTAAAGTTTCTACAACAACACCTTCTATAAAAACCTTATATGCCCCCTGGGCATAACTTAAACCCTTGCCCTGAGGGTGTTGGGGGAGTGTCCTCCTCAAAAACATATTTTCTATCCAGAAATCAACTACGCTGAACAAAACGGCTATCTGAAAATTTTGATTGGATGTGTTTGGAGAAATGATGGGCATGGGGGGGGGGGAGGGGGCTAGTTACACTATAATCACTTTCGACTATTAAAAAGGGCACTAGCTCTTTAATTTCCAATCGAATGAGCATGTTTTGAAGTTACTACGATAATACCTTCTAT
This sequence comes from Artemia sp. Qi Xiang Cuo, assembly GCF_049724085.1. Classification (NCBI taxonomy): domain Eukaryota; kingdom Metazoa; phylum Arthropoda; class Branchiopoda; order Anostraca; family Artemiidae; genus Artemia; species Artemia sp. Qi Xiang Cuo. Next base: position 15,469,972 of record NC_142805.1, read on the forward strand.
AAAAACCTTATATGCCCCCAGGGCATAACTTAAAACCCTTGCCCTGAGGGTTGTCGAGGAGTATCCTCCTCAAAAATATATTTTCGATCCGGAAATCAACTACGCTGAACAAAATGACTATCTCAAAATTTTGATTGGATGTGTTTGGGGGAATGATGGGCGTGGAGGGGGGGGGGGGGCTAGTTGCCCTCCAATCATTTTCGACTATGAAAAAGGGCACTAGAACTCTCGATTTCCAATCGAATGAGCCCCCTTGGAAGTTTCTACGACGACTCCTTCCATATGAAGTGCCTCTGGGAAAAAACAAAAATAAATAAATAAATAATAATAAAACATTGGAGCCGTATGGCCCTTACTAAAGGCAACGCTACAGCGTTGCCTCTGATTTCTGTTCGTTTTGGGTTTCATTCATTTATCGATGCTTATTTGTGGTAGTTTCACGCTTGGTAGATTATTCGATTTTATTTTTGCTCATTTTTTGTTTAATGGAGTTCTTTACTTTTCTTTGAAAAACTTATTTTGTGGGAAATTTTTTTTTAAATTAATTTCTGTTCGTTTTATATTGACATAGTCTTTTCAGGGAAAAAGAAAACAATACTTTGAATCTATTTGTTTTTTTAAGACTTTATAGTTTGGCCGTCTATTTGTATGCTAGAGGAAAATTTTCAGCAATTTTTAACAACATACACTCTTTTAAAAATCTGGACACAAATAGTAGTGTTTAATTTAGTTTCATACCTCCTCAAGTTGACCTAAAATGGAAAACTTGATACCATTTGAAAAAAATTCTGTTTACTTTCTTTGATACCCTGGATAAACTTACGCTATTTTGATTTAGTTAACTTTTAAAATCAGAAGTAGCCCTGAAAGTTTGAACATAATTCCTTCAATCATTGTTGGGATACTGCTGAGATGCCTTATTAGGAATTAGCATTAACATAGTGCATTTTGATTTAATCTTAAGGCAACATTTAGTTTTTAAAAATTTTGGCAAATGGGAGGGGGGGGGTGGTAGGGGGATTAGTTGCCCTCCAATCACTTTCGAGTATTAAAAAGGGCATCAGCCCTTTCTATTTTCAATCGAATGAGCACTTTTCTAAGTTCCTATGACAGCTCCTTTGATACAAAGTGCCCTGATCTAAAAAAAAAAAAAAAAAAAAAAAAAAAAAAAAACATTATACCCACTCCAATCTTTACTATAAAAATTTCAAGCCTTCCAATCACTTTCGAATATTAAAAAGGGCACTATGCCTTTTGATTTCCAATCGAATGAGCCCTTTTTGAGTTTCTACGACAACGCTTTCTAAAAACACCTTATATGCCCCAAGGGCATAAATTATAACCCTAAGGGCTGTGAGGATGGTCGTCATCCTCTAAGACCTAATTTCAATAGCTTTCAACAACGATAAACAAAATGTCTATCTCAAAATTTTGATTGGATGTGTCTAGGGAAATGGTGGGCGTGAGAGAGGCGTTAGTTGCTCTCCAATCACTTTCAACTATTAAAAAAGGCACTAGCCTTTTCAATTTCCAATCAAATGAGCCCTTTTGAAGTTTCTACAACAACGCTTTCAGTAAAAACCTTATCTCCCCAGGGCATAACTTACAACCCTTGTTCTGAGAGCTGGGGGGTGTCATCCTCAAAGACTTATTTTCCAGAACTGTCTGCAATGTTGAACAAAATGGCCATCTGAAAATTTTTATTGGATATGTTTGGGTAAATGGTGGGCGTGAAAGGGGGGTTAGTTACCCTCCAATCACTTTTGACTATTAAAAAGGGCACTAGTCCTCTCAATTTCAAATTGAATGAGCCTCTTTTGAAGTTTCTACGACAACGCCATCTACAAAAACCTTATATGCCCCCAGGGCATAACTTACAACCTTTGTCCTGGGGACTCTGGGGGGTTTTTCATCCTTAAATACATAATTTCCAGAATTTTCAACTACGTTGAACAAAATGGCTATCTTTAAACTTTGATTAAATGTGCTTGAGGAAATGGTGGGCGTGAGAGGGGGGTTAATTACTCTTCACTCACTTTCGACTGTTAAAAAGGGCACTAGCCATTTCAATTTCTAATCAAATGAGCCCTTTTTGAAGTTTCTACAACAACGCGTTCTATAAAAACCTTATATACCCCCAGGGCATAAATTACAACCCTTGACCTGAGGACTGTGGGGGAGTTTCCTCCTCAAAAACATAAATTCTATCTAAAATCAACTACACTGAACAAAATGGCTATAAAAAATTTTTATTGGATGTGTTTGGGAAAAGGTGAGCGTGAGAGGGGGGCTAGTTGCCCTCAAATCACTTTCCACTATTAAAAAGGGCACTAGACCTTTGAATTTCCAATAAAATGATCCCTTTTTCAAGTTTCTATGACAAAGATTTCAATAAAAACTTATATGCTCCCAGGGCATAATTTATAACCCTTGCTCTGAAGACTGCGGAGGAGTGTCCAGCTCAAAGATATAACTTCTTTAATTTTAAACTGCGTGGAACAAAATGGCTATCTCAAAATTTTTATTGGATGTGTTTGGGGAAATGGTGGGCGTGGAAGGGGTGTTAGTTGCCTTCAAATTATTATTGACTATTAAAAAGGGCACTAGCCATTTCAATTTCTAATCGAATGAGCTCTTTTTGAAGTTTCTACAACAATGCGTTCTATAAAAACCTTAAATGTCCCCAGGGCATATCTTACAACCCTTGCCCAGAGGGCTTTGGGGAGTTTGTCATCCTCAAAGACCTAGTTTCCAGAACTTTCAACTACGTTGAACAAAATGGCTATCTTAAAATTTTGATTGAATGTGTTTGGGGAAAAGGTGGGCGTGATAGGGAGGTTAGTTGCCCTCAAATCACTTTCGACTATTAAAAAGGGCACTAGCCCTTTGAATTTCCAATCGAATGAGGTTTTTTCGAAGTTTCTACGGCAATGCTTTCTATGAAAACCTTATATGCCTCCAGGGCATAACTTACAACCCGTGCCCTAAGGGCTGTGGGGGAGTGTCCTCCTCAAAAACATAATTTCTATCTGGAAATCAACTACGCTGAACAAAATGGCTATTCTAAAATTTTGATTGGATGTGTTTCGGGAAATGGTGGGCGTGGACGGGGTGTTAGTTGCCTTACAATCACTTTCGACTATTAAAAAGGGCACAAGCCACTCCAATTTCCAATTGAATGAGCCCTTTTCGACGTTTCTACAACAACTTCTTCAATACAAAGTTCCCTGCTCTAAAGGAAAAAAATAATAAATAATACTTTGTGCCATCATCGTTATTATATGCCCCCAGGGCATAACTTAAAACCCTTGCCCTGAGGGTTGTGGGGGAGTATCCTCCTGAAAAACATATTTTCTATCTGGCAATGAACTACGCTAAACAAAATGGCTATCTCAAAATTTTGATTGAATGTGTTTGGGGGAATGATGGGCGTGAGGCTGCTTGCCCTCCAATCACCTTCAACTATTAAAAAGGGCTCCAATTTCCAATCGAATGAGCCCTTTTCAAAGTTTCTACAACAACTCTTTCAATACAAAGTGCCCTGGTATGGAAAAAAATAATAAATTGTGCCAACATCATCTTTACTTAGGCAGCGTGATTGCGTACATGATTAAGCTTACAGGTTTGAATGCAATTAGTTACATAATGTCAATAGGAAGTCCCAAAAAACAAAAACTTGCAATTATTACAAATGATGATTTGATATTTGACAAGGGATCTCAACAATTCCAAAACTTTAAAAAAGAAAACCAAAAGTTTTAAGCTTCGTAGAAATTGTTGTTAGAAAAACATCATTACCAAATGTCTTTTCTTAGAAGTATAAGCAATGTGTTTTTAAGACATGAAAAATATTCGGAAATTTTTTTTTAAGTTCAGTTCAGAATTGCTAAACAATAGTTCAAAAACATGCTTTAGTAACTGCTAGCTAAATTATCCGTGCTTTAATGACCACTAGACAATAGTTCAAAAACACGGTTTAATAATCAATATCTTTGAAAAGACTCCAGTGTGAAAAGACAGTAAATTGTCTGCAGTTAGAAGACAAACAACAATGAGAATTCATATATAGAAGCCTGCTGCATGCTGGGGCCCAGCAGCTGGTAATTGCAAAAATTTGTATATATTTACAAGGGATTGCAACAATTCAAAAAGCTTAAAAAAGACAGCCAAAAGTTTACAGCTAAGTAGATAGGGTGAACCAGGGTAATTCCGGACACTTTGACCTTTTTTTTGGATTCAAAAAATTCCTCCTACCAGCAGACTTAAAATCTCGTCATAAAATCGGATTCGTATGAAAGTACAGACTGTTAGCTTTCATACAAGAGCTAGAAACTTCCGAAATTCGAAATATAAAGGGGGTTGGTGACCTCATTTGAAATTTTCCCACGGTGTCCAGAATTAGTTACCAAAAAAAGGGTAATTCCGGACGAGGTCAATATCTTTGTACCTGAAGGAGTAAAAAATCTTAGCTTTGGTTGGAGGTATAAGCACCCCAGAATCTATGTTTCTTCCAAATTTCATGCGCGTACCTTCCGAACTAGCGGAGTTATTTAGCTTTGCAGTCGTGATCTTGTTTTTCTGAAAATCAAATCTCGTTTTTCCAATGTGTCATACCATGGATTCTCACAATAATTTGATAATGAAGTGATTATACCACCACGAGCCAGCATTTAAATAGTCTTCTGAAGGCTATTTCTGGGGGACCTGAAAGTCTGGGCCTTCATCTCCTGTAAATACAGAATCCATCTGCTAACTTCCTTGAAATTCGTATATTAAAAATAAGGTAAAAATACTAAAAAAGACGACTTCAAATACTGATAAAAGCAAGTTTAAAAGCAAAACACAGAGGAACTAGGTGATCACTGGTTTTTTTCATAGCTTTTCTTCCTTTCCTTGTGGCGTTTCACCATTTCGCGATGCTCGCTTATTGTGAAGGGTCCAGTGCCCTTCAGAGTGAGGGGCCCTCCCAAGATAAACTCTTCTGCAGCGTCTGTGATGTCATCATTCTTGGGCCAGTTAAACTCGTAAGTCGCTGCTGAGTCGAGCTTTAGGAACTTCATCCTAACGACCCCTTCATCAACAAAGTCAACAATTCTGCCAAAATAAAGTGAGTCCTCGTAATACACAGCATAATAATGGTCAAGCTTCGTTTCAATCTTTTTCTTGCTAGGGCCAGGCTGATCGAGGTCATCAAGAGCACACATCTCTTCAAGAGAAATGTCATCATCGGTGTCAGCGTACGGTATCTCGGACTCGCTTTCAGTGTCAGACAAGGGAACTGGGGAGTTCGCTTCTTATGAGAGCTTCATCTTTTTGCTTTTGGCACCAGAGGTCTGGGTATCACCGGTTTCTTTCGCTTTGGTTTTCTTTCCCACACACTTTTTCCTGTCTGCCTTTTCCTTTTCCTCCTGCTGCTTTTTAAGTTGCTCTAAATACACCTTAGAAGTAATCACTTCAGTAGCTTTCTGAGTGATCTTTTTCCTCTGCCCTGGTTCACTTCTCGGTTCTCTTCTTACACTCTCTAACAGGAGCTCTTCAAAGGTCTTCTTCATTGGAGTTGGTGGTTTCTTCTCAGGGGAAGAAATGTTGATGTTGACAGTCAGATTGTCACTTTCTCTCTGGACTCTAACACTAATCCTATCGGCTGTTGACTTCTCTGCTGGTTTCTTTGCTTGTTCTCTTTTCTTTTCTTCAAGAAAGGCATCGTAAGCCCTGAGTTTCTGCGGATCAAACCACTCTCTGTTGATTTTCACACGGTTGGCTCTTTCTGGTACGCCAGGATCATAAACTCCAGTTGATGCAAACGCTTTTTGGATTAGAATTGGATCTGCTTGTTTCCAAATTTCACTTATCATCTTGACAAAATCTGCTTTCTGTAGCTTCTCTCCAAAATTTTTCCTTGCCCATTTGGTTAGCCTTTGGTCATACGTGGTATTGAAAGCCTTGAAAACGCCAACGTCTAAAGCTTGAAGCATGTGTGTCGTATGGGGTGGCAGCTTCAGAATCGTGATGTTTTCGTTAATTGCAAGCTGCACAACTTGCAGCGCTAAATGAGAGCCATGACCGTCAACAAGAAGCAGAACTGGACGTTCTTGCCCAACGCTAGGAATGAACTGGCCTTTGAAGCAGTTGTAGAACACGTCAGCCGTCATCCAACCCCTTTCTGTGGCAGCATATGAAGTGTCAGGCAAAGCGTCATCGGATGTCCAAGTGGACCACACATATTTGCCTTTGAATATCATCAGGGGGGGGGGAAGAATTGCCCCTGCAGCGTTGATGCAACTGAGAACTGTTGTGTTTTCTCTCCCTGTTCCAGCAGTTCGGCGGAAACTTGGCGAGTTCTTCTGTCCCACAGCTTTGGTTCTTGAAGGATCAGTACAGAAGCTCGTCTCGTACAGGTTGTACACCAAGTGGGGCTTATCGAGGAGTTCAAGTTCATTCAACGTCTCTGAGAGAAGATAAAAAAAATCCGTAGATCAAGAACGGATTTTCGGCTTTGTATCTTGAATTCTCTTTGGTTTCAGGCTTCTTGAGACTAAGGTTGTGTTGTTGTTTGAAGTATTTCCGCCAGTCCCAACAAGGAACACCGTCTTTGAAAGTAGTTTTCATATTGTTCACCTTCACATATTTGCCTACAAGAGCGACTATGTCAGTCCAGGATACTCCAACACCCCACTTGTCCATGGTTTTGATGCACTTTGTAAGTGTCACTTCTTCATCTAAATCCAATTGTGTAGTTCTACCTGCTCCCATTTTCGACGATGTCGCACTCAAATGGTCCGAAATCATCGACTTTGGAATCCCATACTTCACTGCGGCGACTCTGTTTGTCAGCAAACCCATTTTCACCTCTGCCAACGCCTTGTCCAGATCTTCTCGGCTTTACTGTGTTCTCGGCATCTGAAAGTTAAAGCAAGGGTAAGTAAAAGGTATAAGAAGAACAGTTGTTTGCACTGAAAGAAACCATAACTAATGAAAATTGCTGATAATCGGCCCTGAAAAAACTATTTTTCCTGAAAATAGTTCTGTAAACTCATGCAACAATGCTAGAAACTCGAGAATCTCTGATAGAACACAGTTCCAGGAGGCAGAGGTCAAAATTCGATGAAAAGGAATTGATTACATCACATTTTCCCATGTCCGGAAATACCCCTCTGTGTCCGGAAATATGGCCTATCTGTCCGGAATTACCCTGCTTGGGGTCAGAAAAAGGGTAATCCCAGACATCCATCCTACAGCTAAACCGTTAGAGATAAAAATCTGCAAAAAATCACACTAATGCCCTAATTAAAACCCTTTTGAATGATAAAACAACAAAACCCATAAGTTACACCATTCACCAGCAAATTCAAAAAAAACTGACACCATACATACTTTTTCCTCAAAGTTTCTCCAACTGACTCCAGTTCAAGACTGACTGTATCCCCCACGTGCTGGCTGTTGTCAATTGGATATAGTGAGTCATAAACTAGAGTATCGGCACTACCTCTGTGATTTTTTCAAAACAAATCTAACAAGGGGTTAGTAAGATAACGGGGGGGGGTGTCCGGAATTACCCTGGTTCACCCTATTGCTGTTAGAAATTGGACTGTCTTTAATAATCAAATATCTTTGAAAAGAGTCCAGTAGGAAAATATAGCAAATTGTCTGTGGTTAGCAGACAAGCACCAATGGCAGTCCATATATAGAAGCCTGCTGTGTGCCAAGTGCTGGGGCCTGATAGCAAATCCAACAAACTCCTGCTTCTTATACATAAATTCTGGGTAAATATTTGCACATTAGCAGGGGAGGCTAAATTTCTAGTTTTGCTACTTTTTGCTATCTTGGAAAAGGGTTAGGTTAAGAAAACAAAACGTTCAGTAATGAATCCAGGGCCAAACACATGGTCTGGGAAGGTAATGCCAAGCTTCTATGTTAACCCTTGCCTGGTTTCTAAGTCTTAGAAATTTGCCTACTTGACAGGTCTATGCCTATTGAAATTTTGTTAAAACATCACTTCACCTTTAGTTTCTTTCTGGAAATGTAATTCCTGTTATTTGGGTAGAATTTTAAGCCAAATCAATGGGTTTTGTCAAAATTTAGGAAATGTAATAGCAGATCTTTGAAACCTCATAAATCGGGATTGAGCAAAGTTGTGAAGCTGAAAACAGGGTAAATATTGAGCAGTTCATATTATTGACCAACAAATAAAGTGAACATACCATTGGATGCCATTTTTTATGCTCTTTCTGAGTACAACAATTGCTTTTCTTGAAAATTCAGTTTTAAGCCTTTTTTAAAACCTTAAAAATAATTATTTCTTTCTATTTTTTTTGTATAAAAAGGGTTAAAATACTGGTTGTAAACATACTATTTCATTATAAAATAAATTCTGTTTAAGTTGCATAATCTGCAAGTATTTATTTGTCATAAATGGTAAAATTCTTTTTTAGCTACTTTTGGCTATCTTGGAAAGGGGTTAGGTTAGGAAAATAAACCTTTCAGGCATGTGTCTACAGGCTAAAGTATATCCCAGGAAGATATTTTGAAGTACCTACCTCCACTCTTTCTCTCTCTAGGGGGTCCTGAAATCTGCCTACATGACAGGTAACCTATTGAAACTTTGACAAAACAACATTTTACCTTAATTTTCCGTTATCAGTTTCTTTTTCTCAGGCTTTAGTTCTAAAAATGCAATTCCTGTTATTTGAGTAGAATTTTAAGTTATATCAATATTTTTATTCAACATTTAGGAAATGTATTTGCATATCTTTAAAACCTTATAAATTGAGACTGGGCAAAGTTTTGAAGCTGAAAATAATTTTGTCGTACTGCATTTAAGCAGAAGATCTATTTTGCACGGTTTCACTTTTATAACACAAAGATTATTAAAGGTTTTGAGGGAGAATTATTAAAGGTCTAGAGTACACTCCTTCTTGAGGGAGAAGGAGTGTAGGTAGGTAGGCTACTTCAAAATATCTTCCTGGGACATACTTTAGCCTGTAGAACCCTACCTGAAAGTTTCATCCAAAAGTAGTTAAAGTAGAATGTTACTATCATACATTAAGTTGGATAAAAATTCAAAACAATTTCACCATTTTTCCAACTGCCATATTTCTTCTCTTGGCTTTGATATTTTTTTACAGGTCTCTTCCCATGGACTGCGGGGGTCATTTTATCCCTTAAGACATAGTTATTAGATCTTTCAACTATACTGAACAAAATGGCCAACTAAAAATTTTGATTGGATAACATGGAGGGAAAAGGATGTGGGACAGTGGCTAGCTGCCCACCAGTCTTTTTGGTCACTTAAAAAAGACACTAAAACTTTTAGTTTTCAAACCAATGCACCATTATTTTTGTACAATCACCCCTGCTACAACCCCTCTCACGCCCACTATTTTCCAAAACACATCCAATCACAATTTTGAGATATCCATTTTGTTCAACATAGACACTTGAAAACAAGACAAGAAACATGGACTAAGCAAAGAGGACACTCCCCCTCAGTCCTCAGGGCAAGGATTTTAAGTTATGTCCTGGGGGCATATAAGAATGATGTTGGCACAATGTATTATTTATTAATTTTTTCCTTTAGAGCAGGGCACTTTGTATCAAAGAAGTTGTCATAGAAACTTCAAAAAGCGCTCATTCAATTGGATATTGGAGTGACTTGTGCCCTTCTTAATGGTTGAAAGTGATTGGAAGTTGACTAACACCCCTTCCACGCCCACCATTTCCCAAAACACATCCAATCAAAATTTTGAGATAGCCATTTTGTTCAGCATAGTTGATTTCCAGATAGAAATTATGTTTTTGAGGACAGTCCCCCTTAGGGTAAGGGTTGTAAGTTATGCACTAGGGGCATATAAGGTTATTTATAGAAGGCATTGTCATAGAAACTTTAAAAAAGGCTCAATCAATTGGAAATTCAAAGGGCTAGTGCCCTTTTAAATAGTCAGAAGTGATTAGAGGGCAACTAACCTGCCTCTCACACCCACCTTTTCCCCAAACACATCTAATCAAAACTTTGAGATAGCCATTTTATTCAATATAGTTTTATGTTCTGGAACTTAGGTCTTTGAGGATGACAACCCCCCCCCCCCCCACTGCCCTCAGGGCAAGGGTTGTAAATTATACCCAGGGGGCATATAAGGTTTTTACATAACACATTATTATAGAAACTTCAAAAAGGGCTCATTCGATTGGAAATTGAAATGGCTAGTGCCCTTTTTAATAGTCAAAAGTGATTTGAAAGCAAGTAACACTCTTTCCACGTCCACCATTTCTCCTAACAAATTCAATAAAAATTTTGAGGTGACCATTTTGTTCCACGCAGTTCAAAGTTAAGGAAATTATACCATTGAGCAGGACACTACCCTCACAATCTTCAGTAGAAGGATTATAAGTTATACCCTGGGGTTATATAAGGTTTTTATTGAAATCTTTGTCGTAGAAACTTAAAAAAGGGTTCATGTGATTGGAAATTAAAAGGGCTAGTGCCCTTTTAATAGTTGAAAGTGATTTGAAGGCAACTAACCCCCCTCTCATGCCCATCTTTTCTCCAAACACATCCAATCAATTTTTTAGATAGCCATTTTATTCAACATAGTCACTTAAAAAAGACACTAAAAGTTTTAGTTTTCAAACAAATGCACCATTATTTTTATACAATCACCCCTGGAAAAAAAGAGAATAAACATGAATCAGTTATCTTTTTTCTAATAAAAAATACAAAATTCCACATTTTTTTTATAGGAGCTTACAATAGTTTGATACTCTGAATCTGATAGTGTGATTTAAGATTCCTTGACTTTTAAGGAGTTCTCCCCTTATTTCAAAAATCAATCAAATTTTCTCAGGCTTGTAGCTCTTGATGGGTAACATTAAAATTAATGATTCTCATGTATTTTTAATCAGCATAATAAGCTGATTCTTTTGATGTAGGCTATCTATTGATATCAAAATTTTGTTTATTAGAGTTTTGGTTACTATTGAGCCAAGCTGCTCCTTACTTACAGTTTCTTACCACAAACTATTAACTGTGTGATGATAGGAATTTCTGGTCATTTTAAGTTTGCAAATTACATGAGTTTATTTCTGCTCATCTTTGGTCTTTACTTATCACTGAAAAGTGTCTTTTGAGATTAAAAAATCTAAAGCCAAACTGGCCAGCCTTGACAAAAACAAAGAAATGAATAAAAAGACAACAAATGGGTCTATGGCTGGTTAATGAAAGCACAGAGAAACAACAAGGCAGAACTTTCTTTTTTATTACCTTATTCATTTTTTTATAGGTGAAACAACAATTTATAAGTGGCCTAATAGAGTAAGAAGAAAACATGGCAGGTTTGTTTTGAATTTTTATTAGCCTATTCAACTTAGGGTAATCTTGAAAAATCAATGGGTAAAATTCTACTTTAGCTACTTTTGGCTATCTTGGAATGGGGTTAGGTTAGGAAAATGAAACTTTTAGGGATGGGTCTACAGGCTAAAGTATGTCCCGGGAAGGTATTTTGAAGTACCTACCTCTACTCCTTCTCTTTCTAGAGGGTCCTGAAATTTGCCAACATGACAGATCTTTACCCATTAAAATTTTGACAAAACAATATTTTAACTTAATTTTCAGTTATTAGTTTCTTTTTTCTTGCTTTAGCTCTGAAAAATACAATTCCTTTTATTTGAGCAGAATTTTAAGCCATATCAATCATTTTTTTTCTAAATTTAGGAAATGTATTTGCATATCTTTAAATCATTATAAATTGGAATTGAGCAAAGTTGTGAAGCTGAGAACAATTTTGTTGCACTTCATTTAAGCAGAAGATCTATTTTGCAAGGTTTCACTTCTATAACTCACCAATTTTTAAAAGTCATCCAAGGTCAAGCAAGACCCTTTAGAGGCAGAAGGAGTGGAAATAGGTACTTCAAAATACCATCCCAGGTCATACTTTAGCCTTTAGACCCATCCCTGAAAGTTTCATTTTCCTAACCCAACCCCTTTCCCTGATAGTCAAAAGTAGCTAAAGTAGAATTTCACCAATCAATGTGTCAGAATTGTACAACTTTTACAAAATGAATTTTTAATAAAATAATAAGTTCAAAACAAATTATATTTTTATATCTGAAAATATAGAATGAAATTATTGGTAATTTTTTTGCAGTTTAAACTTACCTCTTATTTACATCAAAAATAAAATTTACCCCTACCCCCTAACGTGCAAAAATATGCCCTGAATTGGTATATACAAGGGTGTGGGTAAAATTCATTTCCAACAAAAATGATTATTATAGGCTATTTGGAAAGAGCATAAAAGAGGCTCAAGTGGTATGTTTACTTTATTTGTAAGTCAATAATATGAACTGCAAAGAATTTAGCAAATTATTATTTTCAAGGGCTTAAAACTGAATTTCCAAGAAAGGCAATTATTACAGAGCCTAGGCTAAATAATGGCATCTAGTGGTATGCTCATTTTATTTTACCAGGATGAAGTTATCTCCTGGCTCCAATCTCCGGGTTTATCTCCCTGACCTAAAATTGCTTACCCTATAGTTCTGAAAATAAAAATTATCCTTAAAAGAAACTGCCAACACTTACAGCTCTCAAATGATACTAAGTTTTTGAATTTCTTTCTGTTTTTGACATTTTACTTAAAAGTAAAAATATAAGCGTGAACTTAAAATTAATGCCTGGAATTCTTTACTTCATAGAATTTTTCATTGTTATTTGAGATTGCTTTGTCAAGAGCTTTCAAATGAGGTGTTACATGACTATATTCAAAAAAAATATTTTGACTGTTAGGCCTATTGAGGTAGAGGCAGCCCAATTTTGCTGCTTAATTTTTTAAGTCTTCTTCCTGTCCAATGTGAAGCAACAATTCATCACTGTCATCATAGAGTGAAAGGCATCCATCACTGTCCTCGTCAAACTGTAAAACCTGCTTTGCTGCTTTCTATCGCACTCCTCTTGGCTTTGCAGCTTTCCCCTTTCTGCTGGCTCTTGCTACTTCCTCTGAATCGATTTGTTGCTTTACAGGCGTATCAATAAAGGTTTCGAATTATCCTTTCTTCCCACCTCTGAAAAGTCCTCACCTGTTCTTGATTGAAGGCGATGGAAGATAAGGATATGTGCACCTGTCTTACATTTTCGGTCACGCTTGCTCTCCCAAGTTGAGGGCTGGTACTCGCACTTGTGCTGTTGGCCAATGGGCGAGAGTTTACAGCTTCTGTGTCATGATTTCTGGTACTGCTTGATCTGTTCTCCTCACTTTCGGGTCTGTCTGTGACATATGAGCACAGGAAATCTTGTTTTGTAAATACGCCTGTGATTTATGTTTAGGGAATTTTGTTTAGTGATTTATGTCTAGTGATTATGCTTAGGGAATTTTTCCAAAAATATTTGGTTGGCAACCCTACTCTCATCACTTTCGGGTCTGTCCGTGATATATGAGCACAGGAAATCTTGTTTTGTAAATACGCCTGGGTTGTAAGGCCAAATGCCTGATCTAGCAAACCCACTGTGGTTGTTGGAAGGGGTGAATGCGAGTGAAAAGGCTGAACCAACTAGTCCAGCAATATCGTAGATCGAGACGGGTTTTCCAGGATGCTTCAACATCCAATTCTCCATTGCCCTGTTATACTGGGCCGTGAATGAAAATTAGACACTCACATCAAAGGGTTGTAGCCTGTGGCTGCAGTGTGGGGGAATAGTCAGTAGGACTACACCGTTCTTCTTGGAGATTTCCAGTACATTTACCGAGATATGAGATTCGTGATTGTCTAGTATGAGCAGCTTTTTCTGCTCGCTTGAAGCAAGCGAATGTTTGGCAAAATGTTGCAAGTAGTCGTAAAACAATTCTTGGGATACCCATCCAGATGGGTTTGCTCCTCCTGCCAGTCCAGAAGGACTTCCATTCAGCATATCTGGCTGAAATTTCTTTCAGGGAAAGATAAAGTACGGAGGAAAAAAATGTACAGTTACAGCAACTATTCTGATCACTGTCACTGGAGCTCCTCTTTCTGTTGAAGTGACTTTACCTACTATTTTTCTTCCTTTCTTGTCAAGGACCTTTGGGGGCTTGTGAACTGTCGTGAACATCTGTTTCGTCCCTTGTTGTAAATATCAGCTGCATCAAAGCAGTTTTTTTCAAGCACAGTGCGCAGATTGTTGAAAAACTGCATCACATTGTGAGGATTGAAGCTGGTCACTCGACTGAGGCTGGTTCCTTTTGGTTTGCTCAGGGATCAAGTAGATTTCCAAATTTTGAAACCACATATCCATTCATTACCCGCCTTTTCGTGGTCATCCCATGCCTGATGCATTTTTTTGTTATTTGCTAGTACAAACTGATAAGCCCGTTTCCTGGCCTCTATTTCAGTAAGCCTGTAACACATACTCGAAGGGGTGATCAAGTAAGTGACGAAATCAGCTTCTTCATTGGGAGAAAACACAGTGACAATCCATGTTTTCTGGCAAGACTAGATGAAACCTTCTGGTTATCACTGAAATTCTTGTATTCGTTGTACCGCTGCTGAAGCGTTGCTATGGGAATGCCAAACATACTTCCAGCCTTTCAGACACTAAGACCTTCAAATACCTTATTCAAAGCTAGTCTAATATTCTCTTCGGATTCAGCCTGCTTTTCCGCTGCATTCTGTCTGTACTGCTCTATCTGGCTCCATGGGAGTCTTGGTATTTTGAGACTTCTTTCTATTTGTAGATCAGTTTCTACAACAAAAGTACTTTGATTAGCAAATCGGTTTCTAGAAGAAACTTGAGCGAATAATCCTATGGTACATAGTGAGCCACTGACTTAGTATGTACCACTTCTGAGTGGCTCAGTATGTACCACAGGTCATCTGTTCTTTAAAAGTGAAACTACCTGAAGCTGGTTGTAAGCATAGGTAAAAGATGTCACTCATTATACTCTCTGATAAATAAGGATTCAAACAAGGTAAAAACAACCTTCTAGGATAAACCGTGGCAGTGAAAAATGAAGAAGTGCATACAAGAAATATTTTTTCTAGGGTATAACAAAAAGGTTAAAGAAAGCTGTTGAAAATCGAAGATAGAAACATATCTTTAAAAGTGGACAAAAAAGTCGATAATCTTGTAAACTATATCACATGGCTTAGGGGTCATTTTTTCAACTCTGTAGATGACAGTTAAGCTTAGTGGCTCACTTTGTACCTATGCTCAGTATGTAGCACTTACCCTATAGAGGGATGGAATCGATTCTGCGATTTCTATTAAATGTCAAGCTTCTGGCCGTTTTTGTTAAATGAAAAGCCGTCTACATTATTCTCACAGCACGTGTTCAAAAAAAAGAGTGAGAAATTAAAATTGCATTAAGTTACATAAGATAAGATTTATTTCTGATAAACGGCCATCACAAGCCCAAAAGGGCCGAATTCGTACTTTAGCATCAAATAAAATGAATAAAGAACAACACAAACAACTAGGAATTATAAAAGGGTCAATGTCAAATACGTAAAATGTTAAAAACAAAAACAATTTAAACTCATAAATTTAGAAGGTCAATGTCAAATAAGCAAAAATGTTAAAAAACTCTTAAAACTAAAATAGGGATAAAAATAATTAAAACAAAAACCTAAGTTAGTTAGTGACTAACAAAAAATCAATATAAAACCTTCAAATTTGCAAAATGGACATTAAAATTAAAAATCATGAGGTAAAAAGTGAATGAGGGGGGGGGGGGCTGCGGAGATTCACTAATTAAAAAAATGTCGACTATGTAAGAGATAAAAGTTTGTCTATATCTTTAAGTGAGAACTCTTATTGGGGCAAGAAGGGGGATTTTTGTTGAAACAGAACACGTGAGGCAAGGTCGAAGGGGTGAATATTGACTAGATAAAAGGGGAGTTGTTCTACCTTTTTTTGACTGCTTCCATTCTGTCCAACAATTTCATGGAGATGGCAGAATAACAAACAAGACAGGTGCAGTCAAGGGTTGGGCGTACAAATGAGAGTAAAATCCTCCAACAATGCTATTTGGGGCATTTATATTTTTTTAAGAGTTTGAGGAGGGAAAAATGCGGCATTTGCACGTTTTAAGATGTCATTAATATGGTAATCCCAATTTAAGTGGCTTGAGATAGTAACACCCAGTAATTTCATAGTGATAACAAACATTTCAGGGGGGATTGTACAGGAGAAAGAAGGGGGAGTTTAAAAAAAATTAATAGTAGGAACAGTTGACTTTAAAGGGTTGACTTACATATCATTAGTATGAGCTTCGGCTGATATCGATTCCAAGATGTCTATTGGGTTAGCCTACTTTTTAAATTTTTGAAACATGTCTCTAAATTAGTTAGATCGTCAACGAATTTCCATCTATCCGGGATATCAACGTCAAAGTTTTTAGTCATTGTAAGGAATAAAATTATACCTAAGAGGGTTTCCTGGGGCACACCTTTATAAATTGGGAGGGGACCAGAATATACATTCAGGTATTTTACGACTTGCGTTCTATTAGAGAGGAAGGGCGCAATTATTCTAATTATTTATGGTTCAACTTGAAAGTCATTAGATAGTTTCTCTATTAGTTTATAATAGTTGATTAAAGTAGGAAGCTATCATGAGTTTCCGTAAGAACACATGTGCCGCCATCTACAATTGAGTCTAACGCCAAGCATACATAATTTATTCAAGGATTATTGATCCACGAAGGGGGAAAGATTTCTGAGAAATTGATTGCATAATCGAGGGGAAGTAGATTTCTGAAAAATTGATTTACATAATCGGGTGGGGAATGTATTGATCGAGTCTAACGCAAATAGAAATGACATCACTTGTTTCCTAGGAATTATGCGAGACTCTAAAGAGATAGAAATTCCATTTTTAAATATGGCTTCTTTGGTCTTTAGTGACAGAGATAAATTAATATTCTATTTTTGAATATGGCTTCTCCGATCTTTAGGTCAGAGTGATAAATTGATATTCTATCGAAACCATAATAGTGTAGTTAGGAACATCTTAGAGATGAAGAGATTAACGCGGGAATTTTTTCCTGGGAATTTCAAATGTGACAGCGCAGGGATGCCAAAACAAAAGTAACACGCAGAAATTACTTTTAGGTGATTATTTGGGTGAAACCGTTTGAGACATTTTAGAAGATGATTTAGGCGAAACAGTTTGAGACGATTTAGAAGATCATTTGGGGTGAAACTCTGTGGTCGTTATAATACACAAGTTCCATTTGAACAGTGTTGTGAGGGCCCTACCCCAACCCCAAAGGGCCCCATCCCCAAAAGGGCCCCCGGTTCCCCAAAGGCCCCTGAGCCCCCAAAGACTCCCGGGGCACCAAAGCCCCCCGGGCCCCAGCATATTTTTAAAATACTTTTTTGAATCAATTTGTTTGCATGTCTGGGATGGTGTTTCCAAGTTCAAGAATTTGTCTTTGTTGGTTTGTATGTCTAAAGTGCCTGTCTTTGTTTGCATGTCTGAATCTATTTGTTTGCATGTCTGGGTTGGTGTTTGCAAGTCCAAGAATTTGTCTTTGTTGGTTTGAATGTCTAAAGTGTGTCTTTCTCTGTTTGTGTGTCTGATTCTATTTGTTTGCGTGTCTGGGTTGGTGTTTTCAAGTTCAAGAATTTGTCTGTGCTGGTTTTAATGTCTATAGTGCCTGTATGTCCCGGTTTGTATGTCTGATTCTATTTGTTTGCATGTCTGGGTTGGTGCTTGCAAGTCCAAGCATTTGTCTTTATTGGTTTGAATGTCTAAAGTGTCTGTCTTTCTCTGTTTGTGTGTTTGATTCTATTTGTTTGAATATCTGGGTTGGTGTTTGCAAGTCCAAGAATTTTTCTCTGTTGGTTTGAATGTCTAAAGTGCCTGTGTTTCTCTGTTTGTGTAACTGATTCTATTTTTTTGCATGTCTTGGTTGGTGTTTGCAAGTCCAAGGATTTGTCTTTGTTGGTTTGAATGTCTAAAGTGTCTGTTTTTATCTGTTCGTGTGTCTGATTCTATTTGTTTGCATGTCTGGGTTGATGTTTACAAGTCCAAGAATTTGTCTTTGTTGGTTTGAATGTCTAAAGTGTCTGTCTTTCTCTGTTTGTGTGTCTGATTCTATTTGTTTGCATGTCTGGGTTGGTGTTTGCAAGTCCAAGAATTTGTCTTTGTTGGTTTGAATGTATAAAGTGTCTGTTTTTCTCTGTTTTTGTGTTTGATTCTATTTGTTTAAATGTCTGGGCGGTTTTTTGCAATGCCAATATTTTATCTTTGTTGGTACGACCATCTATAGGGTTTGTCGTTTTCTATGTTGGGTCTGATTCTATTTTTTTGTACATGTGGACTTGTGTTTGCAACTCATAGTAAATGCCATTAGTTGATGTAACATCTGAAGTGTCTGCCCTTATCTCTTTGTGTTGACTGAATCTATTTTTTTGCACGTCCGGGCTGATGTTTTCAAGACTAATTATTTGTATTGGTTGGTTTGAACGTATGATTTTTCTTTCTGTCGCGTTTCATGTGGTTTATTCCTTTGTTTTGCACTTCATGGATTGAGCTTGAAAGTTCAGATAAGTGTCTTTGATTTTGTGAAGGTCTAAAGAGTATTTCTTTATCTGTTTTTTTGTCTGATTCTAATTGTTTGCATGTCTGGGTTGATGTTTGCAAGTCCAAATATTTGTCTTTGTTGGTTTGAATGTCTAAAGTGTGTCTTTCTCTGTTTGTGTGTCTGATTCTATTTGTTTGCGTGTCTGGGTTGGTGTTTGCAAGTTCAAGAATTTGTCTTTGCTGGTTTAAATGTCTAAAGTGCCTGTATTTCCCGGTTTGTATGTCTGAATCTATTTGTTTGCATGTCTGGGTTGGTGGTTGCAAGTCCAAGTATTTGTCTTTATTGGTTTGAATGTCTAAAGTGTCTGTCTTTCTCTGTTTGTGTGTCTGATTCTATTTGTTTGCATGTCTGGGTTGGTGTTTACAAGTCCAAGAATTTGTCTTTGTTGGTTTGAATGTATAAAATGTCTGTCTTTTTCTGTTTGTGTATCTGATTCTGTTTGTTTACATGTCTGGGTTGGTGTTTGCATGTCCAAGTATTTGTCTTTGTTGGTTTGAATGTCTAAAGTGTGTCTTTCTCTATTTGTGTGTCTGATTCTATTTGTTTGCGTGTCTGGGTTGGTGTTTGCAAGTTCAAGAATTTGTCTTTGCTGGTTTAAATGTCTAAAGTGCCTGTATTTCACGGTTTGTATGTCTGAATCTATTTGTTTGCATGTCTGGGTTGGTGTTTGCAAGTCCAAGCATTTGTCTTTGTTGGTTTGAATGTCTAAAGTTTCTGTCTTTCTCTGTTTGTGTGTTTGATTCTATTTGTTTGAATATCTGGGTTGGTGTTTGCAAGTCCAAGAATTTTTCTCTGTTGGTTTGAATGTCTAAAGTGCCTGTGTTTCTCTGTTTGTGTAACTGATTCTATTTTTTTGCATGTCTTGGTTGGTGTTTGCAAGTCCAAGGATTTGTCTTTGTTGGTTTGAATGTCTAAAGTGTCTGTCTTTCTCTGTTTGTGTGTTTGATTTTATTTGTTTGCATGTCTGGGTTGGTGTTTACAAATCCAAGAATTTGTCTGTGTTGGTTTGAATGTCTAAAGTGTCTGTCTTTCTCTGTTTGTGTGTCTGATTCTAGTTGTTTGCATATCTGGGTTGGTGTTTGCAAGTCCAAGGATTTGTCTTTGTTGGTTTGAATGTATAAAGTGTCTGTCTTTCTCTGTTTTTGTGTTTGATTTTATTTGTTTGCATGTCTGGGTTGGTGTTTGCAAGTCCAAGTATTTGTCTTTGTTGGCTTGAATGTCTAAAGTGTCTGTCTTTCTCTGTTTTTGTGTCTGATTCTATTTGTTTGAATGTCTGGGTTGGTGTTTGTAAGTCCAAGTATTTGTCGTTGTTGGTTTGAATGTATAAAGTGTCTGTCTTTCTCTGTTTGTGTGTCTGATTCTATTTGTTTGCATGTCTGGGTTGGTGCTTGCAAGTCCAAGTATTTGTCTTTATTGGTTTGAATGTCTAAAGTGTCTGTCTTTCTCTGTTTGTGTGTCTGATTGTATTTGTTTCCATGTCTGAGTTTGTGTTTACAAGTCAAAGAATTTGTCTTTGTTGGTTTGAATGTATAAAGTGTCAGTCTTTTTCTGTTTGTGTATCTGATTCTATTTGTTTGCATGTCTGGGTTGGTGGTTGCATGTCCAAATATTTGTCTTTGTTGGTTTGAATGTCTAAAGTGTCTGTCTTTCTCTGTTCATGTGTCAGATTCTATTTGTTTGCATGTCTGGGTTGGTGTTTGCAAGTCAAAGAATTTGTCATTGTTTGTTTGAATGTATAAAGTGTCTGTCTTTATCTGTTTGTGTGTCTGATTCTATTTGTTTTCATGTCTGGGTTTGTGTTTGCAAGTCCAAGTATTTGTCTTTGTTGGTTTGAATGTCTAAAGTGTCTGTCTTTCTCTGTTTGTATGTCTGATTCTATTTGTTTGCATGTCTGGGTTGGTGTTTGCAAGTCTAAGAATTTTTCATTGTTGGTTTGAATGTCTAAAGTGTCTGGCTTTCTCTGTTTGTGTGTCTGATTTTATTAGTTTGCATGTCTGGGTTGGTGTCTACAAGTCCAAGTATCTTTCTTTGTTGGTTTGAATGTCTAAAGTGTCCATCTTTCTCTGTTTGTGTGTCTGATTCTATTTGTTTGAATGTTTGGGTTGGTGTTTTAATTCCAAGTATTTTTCTTTATTTGTTTGAATGTCTAAAGTGTCTGTCTTTATCTGTTTGCGTGTCTGATTCAATTTGTTTACATGTTTGGCTTGGTGTTTGCTAGTCCAGCTATTTGTCTTTGTTGGTTTCAATGTCTAGAGTGTCAATATTTCTCTGTTTGAGTGTCTGATTCTACTTGTTTGCATGTTCGGCTTGATGTTTGTAAGTCCAACTATTTGTCTTTGTTGGTTTGAATACCTAAAGTGTCTGTCTTTCTCTGTTTGTGTGTCTGATTCTATTTGTATGCATGTCTGGGTTGGTGTTTGCATTTCCAAGTATTTGTCTTGCTGGTTTCAATGTCTAAAGCGTATGTCTTTCTCTGTTTGTGTGTCTGATTTTATATGTTTGCATGTCTGGGTTGGTGTTTGCAAGTCCAAAAATTTATCTTTGGTAGTTTGAATGTCTAAAGTCTCTGTCTTTCTCTGTTTGTGTGTCTGATTCTATTTGTTTGAATGTCTGGGTTGATGTTTGCAAGTCCAAGAATTTATCTTTGTTGGTTTGAATGTCTAAAGTGTCTGTCTTTCCCTGCTTGTGTTTCTGATTCTATTTGTCTGCATGTTTGGGATAATGTTTCCAAGCCTAAGTATTTTTCGTTGGTATCTTGTATGTCTAAAGCCCCTGTCTTTCACGGCTTACGTGTCTGATTCTATTAATCTGCATGTCTGGGTTGGTGTTTGCGAGTCCAAGTATTTGTCTTTGTTGGTTTGAATGTCTAAAGTGGCTTTCTTTCTCTGGTTGTGTTTCTGATTTTATTTGTTTGCATTTCTGGGTTGGTGTTTGCAATTCCAAGAATTTGTCTTTGTTGGTTTGAATGTCTAAAGTGTCTGTCTTTCTCTGTTTATGTGGCTGATTCTATTTGTATGCATGTCTGGGTTGGTGTTTGCATGTCCAAGTATTTGTCTTTGTTGGTTTGAATTTGTCTTTCTCTGTTTGTGTGTCTGATTCTATTTGTATGCATGTCTGGGTTGATGTTTGCATTTCCAAGTATTTGTCTTTGTTGGTTTGAATGTCTAAAGTGTCTGTCTTTCTCTGTTTGTGTGTTTTATCCTATTTGTTTGCATGTCTAGATTGGTGTTTGCAAGTCCAAGTATTTGTCTTTGTTGGTTTGAATGTCTAAAGTGTCAGTCTTTCTATGTTTGTGTGTCTGATTCTATTTGTTTGCATGTCTGTGTTGGTGTTTTTAAGTCCAACTATTTGTTTTTGTTGGATTGTATGTCTAAAGTCTGTCTTTCATTGTTTGTGTGTCTGATTAAATTTTTTTGAATGTCAGGATTGATGTTTGCAAGTCCAAGAATTTGTCTTTGTTGGTTTGAATGTCTAAAGTTTCTGTCTTTCTCTGTTTGTGCGTCTGATTCTGTTTGTTTGCATGTATGTGTTGGTGTTTGCATGTCCAAGAATTTGTCTTTGTTTGATTGAATGTCTAAATTGTCTGTGTTTCTCTGTTTGTGTGTCTTATTCTCTTTGTTTTCTTGTCTGGTTTGGTGTGTTTGCAAGTCAAATTAATTATCTTTGTTGGTTTGAATGTCTAAAGTGTCTGTCTTTCTCTGTTTGTGGGGTCTGATTCTATTTGTTTGCATGTCTGGGTTGGTGTTTGCAAGTCCAAGTATTTGTCTATGTTCGTTTGAATGTCTAAAGTATCTGTCTTTCTCTGTTTGTGTGTCTGATTCTATTTTTTTGCATGTTTGGGTTGGTGTCAATCAGATACAAAAACAGAGAAAGACAGAGACTTTAGACATTCAAACCACCAAAGACAAATTCTTGGAATTGCAAACACCAACCGAGACACGCAAACAAATAGAATCAGACACACAAACAGAGAAAGACATACACTTTAGACATTCAAACCAACAAAGACAAATACTTGGACTTGCAAACACCAACCCAGACATGCAAACAAACAGAATCAGACGCACAAACAGAGAAAGATAGACACTTTAGACATTCAAACCAACAAAGACAAATTCTTGAACTTGCCAACATCAACCCAGACATGCAAACAAATGAAATCAGACACACAAACAGAGAAAGACAGACACTTTAGACATTCAAACCAACAAAGACAAATGCTTGGATTTGCAAACATCAACCCAGACATGCAAAAAAATAGAATCAGACACTCAAATAGAGAAAGATAGACACATTAAATAATCAAACCAACAAAGACAAATACTTGGACTTGCAAGCACCAACTCAGACATGTAAACAAATAGAATCAGCCGCATAAACAGAGAAAGACAGACAGTTTAGACATTCAAACCAACAAAGACAAATTCTTGGACTTGCAAACACCAACCCAGACAGGCAAACAAATAGAATCAGACACACAAACAGAGAAAGACAGACACTTTAGACATTCAAACCAACAAAGACAAATACTTGGACTTGCAAACACCAACCCAGACAAGCCAACAAATAGAATCAGACACACAAACAGTGAAAGACAGACACTTTAGGCATTCAAACCAACAAAGACAATTACTTGGACTTGCAAACACAAACCCAGACATGCAAACAAATAGAATCAGACATGTAAACATAGAAAGACAGACACTTTAGACATTCAAACCAACAAAGACAAATTTTTGGACTTGCAAACATCAACACATACATGCAAACAAACGTAATCAAACACACAAACAGAGAAAGACAGACACTTTAGACATTTAAACCAGCAAAGACAGATTCTTGGACTTGCAAACGCCAACACAGACATGCAAACAAATAGAATCAGACATACAAACAGAGAAATATAGACACATTAAAAATTCAAACCAAAAAAAACAAATTCTTGGACTTGAAAACAACAACCCATCATGCAAACAAATAGAATCAGACACACAACACATTCAAACCAACAAAGACAAATTCTTGGACTTGCAAACACCAACCCAGACATGCAAACAAATAGAATCAGACACACAAAATTCTTGGACTTGTAAACACCAAAGTGTCTGTCTTTCTCTGTTTACATGTCTAATTCTATTTGTTTGCATGTCTGGGTTGGTGTTTGCAAGTCCAAGAATTTGTCTTTGTTGGTTTGAATGTCTAAAGTGTCTGTCTTTCTCTGTTTGTGTGTCAGATTCTATTTGTATGCATGTCTGGGTTGGTGTTTGCATGTCCAAATATTTGTGTTGCTACTTTGAATGTCTAAAGTGTCTGTATTTCTCTGTATGTGTGTCTGATTCTATTTGTTTGCATGTCTGGGTTGGTGTTTGCAAGTCCAACTATTTGTCTTTGTTGGTTTGAATGTCTAAAGTGTCTGTCTTTCTCTGTTTGTGTGTCTGATTCTATATGTTTGCATGTCTGGGTTGGTGTTTGCAAGTCCAAGAATTTGTATTTGGTGGTTTGAATGTCTAAAGCCTCTGTCTTTCTCTGTTTGTGTGTCTTATTCTATTTGTTTACATGTCTGGGTTGGTGTTTGCAAGTCCAGTAATTTGTCTTTTATGGTTTGAATGTCTAAAGAGTCTGTCATTCTCGGTTTGTGTGTCTTATTCTATTTGCTGGAGTATCTTGGTTGTTAATTGCAAGTAATATTATTTTACTTTGTTGGTTTTAATAAAAAAATTATATGTTATTATATGGTTGTGTGTTTCATTATATGTGTTTGCATGTCTGGGTTGGTGTTTGCAAGTAGAAGTATTTGTCTTTGTTAGTTTTAATGTCTAAAGTGTCTGTCTTTCTCTGTTTGTGTGTCTGATTCTATTTGTTTGCATGTTTGGGTTCATTTATGCAAGTCCAAGAATTTGTCTTTGCTGGTTTGAATGTCTAAAGTGTCTGTATTTCTCTGTTTGTGTGTCTGATTCTATTTGTTTGCATGTCTGTTTTGGTTTTTGCAAGTCAAAGAATTTGTTTTTGTTGTTTTGAATGTCTAAAGTGTATGTAATTCACTGGTTTTTTGTATGATTATAATTGTTTTAATGTGTGGGTTGTTGTTTTCAAGTCCAAGTATTTGTCTTTGTTGGTTTGAATGTCTAAAGTGTCTGTCTTTCTCTGTTTGTATGTCTGATTCTATTTGTTTGCATGTCTGAGTTGATATTTGCAAGTCCAAGAATTTGTCTTTGTTGGTTTGAATGTCTAAAGTGTCTGTCTTTCTCTGTTTGTGTGTCTGATTCTATTTGTTTGCATGGGTGGGTTGGTGTTTACAAGTCCAAGTATTTGTCTTTGTTGGTTTGAATGTCTAAAGTGTCCGTCTTTCTCTGTTTGTGTTTGTGTGTCTGATTCTATTTGTTTGCATGTTTGGGTTGGTGTTTGCAAGTCGAAGAATTTGTCTTTGTTGGTTAGAATGTCTAAAGTGTCTGTCTTTCTCTGTTTGTACGTCTGATTCTATTTGTTTGCATGTCTGGGTTGGTGTTTGCAAGTAAAAGTATTTGTCTTTGTTGGTTTGAATGTCTAAAGTGTCAGTCTTTCTCTGTTTGTGTGTCTGATTCTATTTTTTTGCTTGTCTGTGTTGGTATTTGCAAGTCCAAGAACTTGTCTTTGGTGGTTTGAATGTCAAAAGTGTCTGTCTTTCTCTGTTTGTGTTTCTCATTCTATATGTATGCATGTCTGGGTTGGTGTTTGCATATCCAAGTATTTGTCTTGCTACTTTGAATGTCTAAAGTGTCTTTATTTCTCTGTATGTGTGTCTGATTCTATTTGTTTGCATGTCTGGGTTGGTGTTTGCAAGTCCAAGTATTTGTCTTTGTTGGTTTGAATGTCTAAAGTGTCTGTCTTTCTCTGTTTTTGTGTGTCATTCTATATGTTTGAATGTCTGGGTTGGTGTTTGCAAGTCCAAGTATTTTTCTTTGGTGGTTTGAATGTCTAAAGTGTCTGTCTTTCTCTGTTTGTGTGTCTGATTCTATTTGTTTACATGTCTGGGTTGGTGTTTGCAAGTCCAAGTATTTGTCTTTGTTGGTTTGAATGTCTAAAGTGTCTGTCTTTCTCTGTTTGTGTGTCTAATTCTTTTTTTTTGCATGTCTGAGCTGGTTTCTGCAAGTCCAAGAATTTGTCTTTGTTGGTTTGAATGTCTAAAGTGTCTGTCATTCTCTGTTTGTATGTCTGATTCTACTTGTTTGCATGTCTGGGTTGGTGTTTGCAAGTCCAAGTATTTGTCTTTGTTAGTTTTAATGTCTAAAGTGTCTGTCTTTCTCTGTTTGTGTGTCTGATTCTATTTGTTTGCATGTCTAGGATGATGTTTGCAAGTCCAAGAATTTTTCTTTGTTGGTTTGAATGTCTAAAGTGTCTGTCTTTCTCTGTTTGTGCGTCTGATTCTATTTGTTCGCATGTCTGGGTTGGTGTTTGCAAGTAAAAGTATTTGTCTTTGTTGGTTTGAATGTCTAAAGTGTCTGTCTTTCTCTGTATGTATGTCTGATTCTATTTGTTGTGATGTCTTGGCTGGTGTTTGCAAGTCCAAGTATTTGTCTTTGTTGGTTTGAATGTCTAAAGTATCTGTCTTTCTCTGTTTGTGTGTCTGATTCTATTTGTTTGCATGTTTGGGTTGGTGTTTGCAAGTCGAAGAATTTGTCTTTGTTGGTTGGAATGTCTAAAGTGTCTGTCTTTCTCTGTTTGTGAGTCTGATTCAATTTCTTTGCATGACTGGGTTGGTGTTTGCAAGTCCAAGTATTTGTCTTTGTTGGTTGGAATGTCTAAAGTGTCTGTCTTTCTCTGTTTGGGAGTCTGATTCTATTTGTTTGCATGACTGGGTTGGTGTTTGCAAGTCCAAGTATTTGTCTTTGTTGGTTTGAGTGTCTAAAGTATCTGTCTTTCTCTGTTTGTGTGTCTGATTCTGTTTGTTTGCATGTCTTGGTTGATGTTTGCAAGTCCAAGAATTTGTTTTTGTTGGTTTGAATGTCTAAAAAGTCTGTCTTTCTCTGTATGTATGTCTGATTCTATTTGTTTCCATGTCTGGGTTGGTGTTTGCAAGTCCAAGTATTTTTCTTTGTTCTTTTGAATTTCTAAAGGTCTGTCTTTTTCTGTTTGCACGTCTGAATATATTTGTTTGCATGTCTGGGTTGGTGTTTGCAAGTCCAAGTATTTGTCTTTGTCGGTTTGAATGTCTAAAGTGTCTTACGTACGCGCACACACGGAAACATCAAAACCATGGGGTTCTCTGACTTGCTGAATCTGAAAGTGTAATTTTTAAGGAGATTCTTTAACCTTTTAGAGTTAACTTACCCTTTTAGGGTTGAAACTTTTTTGGGTTCTCCAACATACTGAACCTGTAAGTGTGTTCTCCGAAATGCTGACTCTGAAAGTGTAATTTTCATGGAGATTATTTGACCTTTTGGGGTTAATTTACACTAGGTTACGTGTATTGGTTCATTTTTTTACTAAAGCAAGTGCTACCATCTATTTCAATTAAGGTATATATGGCAGCACAACTGATATTTCATTCACCCGGACACCTGCAGCCAACCTACAATACCACCCTTTTTTTCAAGTAACTGTATTCACTTTAGGTTTTTATTTGTCCTCTTAGCGTGGTGCACCCCGCTAAGTGAACCTAAATGAACCTAACGTGAATGCAGTTACTTTCAGGTTCAGGATGTCGGAGAACCCTAAAAGGTCAACTCTAAAAGGGTAACTTAAGTCTAAAAGGTTAAAGAATCTCCTTGAAAATTACACTTTCAGATTCAGCATGTCGGAGAACCCTATGCTTTTGATGTTCCGTGTGTGCGCGCACGTAAGGCACTTTAGATATTCAAACCGACAAAGACAAATACTTGGACTTGCAAACACTAACCCAGACATGTAAACAAATAGAATCAGACACACAAACAGAGAAAGACAGACACTTTAGACATTCAAACCAACAAAGATAAATTATTGGACTTGGAAACACCAACCCAGACATGCAAACAAATAGATTCAGACATACAAACAGAGAAAGACAGACACTTTATGCATACAAACCAACAAAGACAAATACTTGGACTTTCAAACACCAACCCAAACATGCAAACAAATAGAATCAGACACACAAACAGAGAAAGACAGACACTTTAGACATTCAAACCAACAAAGACAAAATCTTGGACTTGAAAACACCAACCCAGAAAAGCAAACAAATAGAATCAGACACACAAACAGAGAAAGACAGACACTTTAGACATGCTAACCAACAAAGACAAATACTTAGACTTGCAAACACCAACCCAGACATGCAAACAAATAGAATAAGACACACAAACAGAGAAAGACAGACAATTTAGACATTCATACCAACAAAAACAAATACTTGGACTTGCAAACAACAACCCATACATGTAAACAAATATAATCAAACACAAAAACAGAGAAAGACGGAAACTTTATACATTCAAGCCAGCAAAGACAAATACTTTGACTTGTAAACACCAACCCAGACATGCAAACAAATAGAATCAGACACACAAACAGAAAAAGACAAAAACTTTAGACATTCAAACCAACAAAGACAAATCCTTGGGCTTGCAAACACCAAGCTAGACCTGCAATCAAATAGAATCAGACACACAAACAGAGAAAAACAGACACTTTAGACATTCAAACCAACAAAGACAAATTATTTGGACTTGTAAACACCAACCCAGACATGCAAACATATAGAATCAGATACACAAACAGAGAAAGACAGATACTTTAGACCTACAAACCAACAAAGACAAATACTTGGACTTGCAAACACCAACCCAGACATGCAAAAAATAGAATCATACACACAAACAGAGAAAGACAGACACTTTAGACATTCAAACCAACAAAGAAAAATTCTTGGACTTGCAAACATCAACCCAATCATGCAAACAAATAGAATCAGACACACAAAAAGAGAAAGACAGACACTTTAGACATTCAAACCAACAAAGACAAATACTTGGACTTGCAAACACCAACCCAGACATGCAAACAAATAGAATCAGACACACAAAAAGAGAAAGACAGACACTTTAGACATTGAAGCCAACAAAGACAAATTCTTGGACTTGCAAACACCAACCCAGACATGCAAACAAATCGAATCAGACACACAAACAGAGAAAGACAGACACTTTAGACATTCAAACCAACAAAGACAAATACTTCGACTTGCAAACACCAACCCAGAGATGCAAACAAATAGAATCAGACCCACAAACAGAGAAAGACAGACACTTTAGACATTCAAACGACCAAAGATAAATTCTTGGACTTGCAAACTCCGACCCAGACATGCAAACAAATAGAATCAGACACACAAACAGAGAAAGACAGGCACTTTAGACATTCAATTCAAAAAAAAAAAAATACTTGGACTTGCAAACACCAACCCAGACATGCAAACACATAGAATCAGACACACAAACAGAGAAAGACAGACACTTTAGACATTCAAACCAAAAAAGACAAATACTTGGACATGCAAACACCAACCCAGACATGCATACAAATAGAATCAGACACACAAACAGAGAAAGACAGACACTTTAGACATTTAAACCAACAAAGACAAATTCTTGGACTTGCAAACACCAACCCAGACATGCAAACAAATAGAATCAGACACACAAACAGAGAAAGACAGACACTTTAGACATTCAAACCAACAAAGACAAATACTTGAACTTGCAAACAACAAAAGTACGAAGAACAAAAGGGAAAACTTTTTTGTAAGACAGTGGAGATAATTTGAATGAATATTTCGGCCCTATGTCCAAGGGCCGTCCTCAGCAAGACAAAAATATATATATAGAAAAAAGACTCACAACAACATGCGACCAATAAAACCAAAAAAGTGGAAATTTTTTCAAAACAGTCCTAGCATCATTACTTCAGCGAAGTTCAACCAGGACTCATTCAAATTATCATTCAAATTATTACCAGGATAATTTGAATATTCATTCAAATTATCTCCACTGTCTTACAAAAAGTTTTCCCTTTTGTTCTTCGTACTTTTGTTGTTTGTGATGGAAAGGCAGTGTGGTCTTCGTCGCTATTTTACTTGAACTTGCAAACACCAACCCAGACATGCAAACAAATAGAATCAGACATGTAAACAGAAAAAGACAGACACTTTAGACATTCAAACCAACAAAGACAAATTCTTGGACTTGCAAACATCAACCCAGATATGAAAACAAATAGAATCAGACACACAAACAGAGAAAGACAGACACTTTAAACATTCAAACCAACAAAGACAAATACTTGGACTTGCAAACACCAACCAAGAAATGTAAACAAATAGAATCGGCCACATAAACAGAGAAAGACAGACACTTTAGACATTCAAACCAACAAACACAAATTCTTGGACTTGCAAACACCAACCCAGACATGCAAACAAATAGAATAAGACATACAAACAGAGAAAGACGGACACTTTCGACATTCTAACCAACAAAGACAAATACTTGGACTTGCAAACACCAACCCAGACATGCAAACATATAGAATCAGACACACAAACAGAGAAAGACAGACACTTTAGACATTCAAACCAACAAAGGCAAATTCTCGGACTTGCAAACACCAACCTAGACATGCAAACAAATAGAATTCGACACACAAACAGAGAAAGACAGACACTTTAGACATTCAAACCAACAAAGACAAATTCTTAGACTTGCAAACACCAACCCAGACCTGCAAAAAAATAGAATCAGACACACAAACAGAGAAAGACAGACACTTTAGACATTCAAACCAAGAAAGACAAATTCTTGGACTTGCAAACATCAACCCAGATATGAAAACAAATAGAATCAGACACACAAACAGAGAAAGACAGACACTTTAAACATTCAAACCAACAAACACAAATACTTGGACTTGCAAACACCAACCCAGACATATAAACAAATAGAATCGGCCACATAAACAGAGAAAGACAGACACTTTAGACATTTAAACCAACAAACACAAATTCTTGGACTTGCAAACACCAACCCAGACATGCAAACAAATAGAATCAGACATACAAACAGAGAAAGACGGACACTTTAGACATTCAAACCAACAAAGACAGATACTTGGACTTGCAAACACTAACCCCGACACGCAAACAAATAGAATCAGACACACAAACGGAGAAAGAATCACACTTTAGACATTCAAACCAACAAAGGCAAATTCTTGGACTTGCAAACACCAACCTAGACATGCAAACAAATAGAATCAGAAACACAAACAGAGAAAGACAGACTTTTTAGACATTCAAACCAACAAAGACAAATACTTAGACTTACAAACACCAACCCAGACATGCAAACAAATGGAATCAGACACACAAAGAGAGAAAGACAGACACTTTAGACATTCAAACCAAGAAAGACAAATTCTTGGACTTGTAAACACCAACCCAGACATGAAAACAAATAGAGTCAGACTCACAAACAGAGAAAGATAGACACTTTAGAAATTCAAACCAACAAAGACAAATACTTGGATTTGCAAACACCAACCCATACATGCAACCAAATAGAATCAGACACACAAACAGAGAAAGACAGACACTTCAGACATTCAAACCAACAAAGACAAATACTTTGACTTGCAAACACCATCCCCGAGATGCAAACAAATAGAATTAGACCCACAAACAGAGAAAGACAGACACTTTAGACATTCAAACCACCAAATACAAATTCTCGGACTTGCAAACACCAACCCAGACATGCATACAAATAGAATCAGACACACAAACAGAGAAAGACAGACACTTTAGACATTCAAACCAACAAAGACAAATACTTTGACTTGCAAAGATCAGACCAGAGATGCATACAAATAGAATCAGACACACAAACAGAGAAATACAGTCACTCTAGACATTCAAACCACCAAATACAAATTCTTGGACTTGCAAAAACTAACCCAAACATGCAAACAAAGAGAATCAGACACACAAACAGAGAAAAACAGACACTGTAGTCCTACAAACAAACAAAGACAAATTTTTGGACTTGCAAATACCAACCCAGACATGCTACCAATAGAATCAGGCATGTAAACAGAGAAAGACAGACACTTTAGAAATTTAAACCAACAAAGACAAATTCTTGGACTTGAAAACATCAACCCAGACATGCAAACAAATAGAATCAGACACACAAACAGAGAACGAAAGACACTTTAAACATTCAAACCAACAAAGACAAATACTTGGACATGCAAACACCAACCCATACATGCATACAAATAGAATCAGAAACACAAACAGAGAAAGACAGACACTTTAGACATTCAAACCAACAAAGACAAATTTTTGGACTTGCAAACACCAACCCAGATATGGAAACAAATAGAATCAGACACACAAACAGAGAAAGACAGACACTTTAGACATTCAAACCAACAAAGAGAAATACTTGGACTTGCAAACACCAAACCAGACATGCAAAAAAATAGAATCAGACATGTAAACAGAGAAAGACAGACACTTTAGACATTCAAACCAACAAAGACAAATTCTTGGACTTGCAAGCATTAACCAAGATATGAAAAAAAATAGAATCAGACACACAAACAGAGAAAGACAGACACTTTAAACATTCAAACCAACAAAGACAAATTCTTGGACTTTCAAACACCAACCCAGACGTGCAAACAAATAGAATAAGACATACAAACAGAGAAAGACTGACACTTTCGACATTCAAACCAACAAAGACAAATACTTGGACTTGCAAACACCAACCCAGACATGCAAACATATAGAATCAGACACACAAACAGAGAAAGACAGACACTTTAGACATACAAACCAACAAAGAAAAATTCTTGGACTTGCGAATACCAACCCAGACATGCAAACAAATAGATTCAGACACACAAACAGAGAAAGAAAGACACTTTAGACATTCAAACCAACAAAGACAAATACTTGGACTTGCAAACACTAACCCCGACACGCATTCAAATAGAATCAGACACACAAACAGAGAAAGAATCACACTTTAGACATTCAAACCAACAAAGACAAATTCTTGGACTTGCAAACACCAACCTAGACATGCAAACAAATAGAATCAGACACACAAACAGATAAAGACAGACAGTTTATACATTCAAACCAACAAAGAGAAATTCTTAGACTTGAAAATACCAACACAGATATACAAAAAAATATAATCAGAAAAACAAACAGAGAAACACAGACTCTGTAGTCATTCAAACCAAGAAAGACAAATTCTTGGACTTGTAAACACCAACCCAGACATGAAAACAAATAGAATCAGACTAACAAACAGAGAAAGACAGACACTTTATACATTCAAACCAGCAATGACAAATACTTGGGCTTCAAAAGACCAACCCAGGCATGCAAAAAAATAGTAATAGACAAACAAACTGAGAAAGACAGACACTTTAGGCATTCAAACCAACAAAGACAAATACTTGGACTTGCAAACACCAACCTAGACATGGAAACAAATAGAATCAGACACACAAACAAAGAAAGACAGACAATTTTGACATTCAAACCAACAAAGACAAATACTTGGACTTGCAAACACTAATCAAACATGCAAACAAATAGAATCAGACAAGTAAACAGAAAAAGACAGACACTTTAGACATTCAAACCAACAAAGACAAATTCTTGGACTTGCAAACATCAACCCAGATATGAAAAAAAATAGAATCAGACACACAAACAGAGAAAGACAGACACTTTAAACATTCAAACCAACAAAGACAAATACTTGGACTTGCAAACACCAACCCAGGCATGTAAACAAATAGAATCGGCCACATAAACAGAGAAAGACAGACACTTTAGACATTCAAACCAACATACACAAATTCTTGGACTTGCAAACACCAACCCAGACATGCAAACAAATAGAATCAGACATACAAACAGAGAAAGACGGACACTTTCGACATTCAAACCAACAAAGACAAATTCTTGGACTTGCAAACACCAACCCAGACATGCAAAAAAATAGAATCAGACACACAAACAGAGAAAGACAGACACTTTAGAAATTCAAACCAACAAAGAAAAATTCTTGGACTTGCGAACACCAACCCAGACATGCAAACAAATAGAATCATACACACAAACAGAGAAAGAAAGACACTTTAGACATTCAAACCAACAAAGACAGATACTTGGACTTGCAAACACTAACCCCGACACGCAAACAAATAGAATCAGACACAAACAGAGAAAGAATCACACTTTAGACATTCAAACCAACAAAGGCAAATTCTTGGACTTGCAAACACCAACCTAGACATGCAAACAAATAGAATCAGACACACAAACAGAGAAAGACAGACACTTTAGACATTCAAACCAACAAAGACAATTACTTAGACTTGCAAACACCAGCCCAGAAATGCAAACAAATAGAATCAGACACACAAACAGAAAAAGACAGACACTTTAGACATTCAAACCAAGAAACACAAATTCTTGGACTTGCAAAAACCAACCCAGACATGAAAACAAATAGAATCAGACACAGAAACAGAGAAAGATAGACACTTTAGACATTCAAATCAACAATGACAAATACTTGGACTTGCAAACGCCAACCCAGACATGCCAACAAATAGAATCAGACACACAAACAGAGAAAAACAGACACTTTAGACATTCAGACCAACATTGACAAATACTTGGACATGCAAACACCAACCCAGACATGAAAACAAATAGAATCAGACACACAAACAGAAAAAGAAAGACACTTTATACATTCAAACCAACAAAGATAAATACTTGGACTTGCAAACACCAACCCAGACAAGAAAACAAATATAATAAGACACACAAACAGATAAAGACATACACTTTAGAAATTCAAACCAACAAAGAAAAATTCTTGGACTTGCGAACACCAACCCAGACATGCAAACAAATAGAATCAGACACACAAACAGAGAAAGAAAGACACTTTAGACATTCAAACCAACAAAGACAGATACTTGGACTTGCAAACACCAACCCCGACACGCAAACAAATAGAATTAGACACACAAACAGAGAAGGAATCACACTTTGGACATTCAAACCAACAAAGGCAAATCCTTGGACTTGCAAACACCAGCCTAGACATGCAAACAAATAGAATCAGACCCACAAACAGAGAAGGACAGATACTTTAGGCATTCAAACCAACAAAGACAAGTACTTAAACTTGCAAACACCAGCCCAGAAATGCAAACAAATAGAATCAGACACACAAACAGAGAAAGACAGACACTTTAGACAGTCAAACCAAGAAAGACAAATTCTTGGACTTGTAAACACCAACCCAGACATGAAAACAAATAGAATCAGACTCACAAACAGAGAAAGATAAACACTTTAGAGATTCAAACCAACAAAGACAAATAGTTGGACTTGCAAACACCACCCCAGACATACAACCAAATAGAATCAGACACACAAACAGAGAAAGACAGACACTATATACATTCAAACCAAAAAAGACAAAAACTTGGACATGCAAACATCAACCCAGACATGCAAACAAATAGAATCAAACACACAAACAGAGAAAGACAGACACTTTAGACATTCAAACCAACAAAGAAAAATTCTTGGACTTGCGAACACCAAACCAGATATGAAAACAAATAGAATCAGACACATAAACATAGAAAGACAATACACTTTAGATATTCAAACCAAAAATGATAAATACTTGGACTTGCAAACACCAACCCAGACATGCAAAAAATAGAATCAGACACACAAACAGAGAAAGACAGACACTTTAGACATTCAAACAGACAAAGACAAATCCTTGGGCTTGCAAACACCAGGCCAGACCTGCAATCAAATAGAATCAGACACACAAACAGAGAAAGACAGACACTTTAGACATTCAAACCAACAAAGACAAATTCTTTGGACTTGTAAACACCAACCCAGACATGCAAACAAATAGAATAAGATACACAAACAGAGAAAGACAGACACTTTAGACATGCAAACCAACAAAGACAAATACTTGGACTTGCAAACACCAACCCAGACATGCAAACAAATAGAATCAGACACACAAACAGAGAAAGACTGAAACTTTAGGCATTCAAACCAACAAAGACAAATACTTGGACTAGCAAACACCAACCCAAACATACAAACAAATAGAATCAGACACACAAAAAGAGAAGGACAGACAATTTAGACATTCAAACCAACAAAGAAAGATACTTGGACTTGCAAACACCAACCAAGACATGCAAACAAATAGAATCAGACACACAAACAGAGAAGGACAGACACTTTAGACATTCAAACCAACAAAGACACATTCTTGGACTTGCAATCACCAAACCAGACATACAAACAAATTGAATCAGACACACAAATAGAAAAAGACATACACTTTAGACATTCAAACCAACAAAGACAAATACTTGGACTTGCAAACGCCAACCCAGACATGCAAACAAATAGAATCAGACCAACAAACAGAGAAAGACAGACACTTTAGACTTTCAAACGACCAAAGACAAATTCTTCGACTTGCAAACTCCAACCCAGACATGCAAACAAATAGAATCATACACACAAACAGAGAAAGACAGACACTTTAGACATTCAAACCAACAAAGACAAATTCTTGGACTTGCAAACATCAACCCAGACATGCAAACAAATAGAATCAGACACACAAACAGAGAAAGACAGACACTTTAGACATTCAAACCAACAAAGACAAATATTTGGACTTGCAAACACCAACCCAGACATGCAAACAAATAGAATCAGACACACAAACAGAGAAAGAAAGACACTTTAGACATTTAAACCGACATAGATAAATATTTGGACTTGCAAACACAAACTCAGGCATGCAAACAAATAGAATCAGACACATAAACATAGAAAGACAGACACTTTAGACATTCGAACAAACAAAGACAAACACTTGGACTTGCAAACACCAACCCAGACATGCAAACAAATAGAATCAGACAATAAAACAGAGAAAGACAGAGACTTTAGACATTCAAATCAACATAGACAAATACTTGGACATGCAAACACCAACCCAGACATGCATACATATAGAATCAGACACACAAACAGAGAAAGACAGTCACTTTAGACATTTAATCCGACAAAGACAAATACTTCGACTTGCGAACACCAACCCAGACATGCAAACAAATAGAATCAGACACATAAACAGAGAAAGACAGACTTTTTAGACATTCAAACCAACAAAGACAAATTCTTGGACTTACAAAAATCAACCCAGACATGCAAACAAATAGAATCAGACACACAAACAGAGAAAGACAGACACTTTAAACATTCAAACCAACAAAGACAAATACTTGGACATAAAAACACCAACCCAGACATGCAAACAAATAGAATCAGAAACACAAACAGAGAAAGACAGACATTTTAGACATTCAAACCAACAAAGACAAATTCTTGGACTTGCAAACTCCAACCCAGACATTCAAACAAATAGAATCAGACACACAAACAGAGAAAGCCAGCCACTTTAGACATTCAAACCAACAAAGACAAATTCTTGGACTTGCAAACACCAACCCAGATATGCAAACAAATAGAATCAGACACACAAACAGAGAAAGACAGACATTTTAGACATTTAAACCAACAAAGACAAATACTTGGACTTACAAACACCAACCCAGACATGCAAACAAATAGAATCAGACATGTAAACAGAAAAAGACAGACACTTTAGACATTCAAACCAACAAAGAAAAATTCTTTGACTTGCAAAAATCAACCCAGATATGAAAACAAAT
The DNA here is from genome assembly GCF_049724085.1 of Artemia sp. Qi Xiang Cuo. Classification (NCBI taxonomy): domain Eukaryota; kingdom Metazoa; phylum Arthropoda; class Branchiopoda; order Anostraca; family Artemiidae; genus Artemia; species Artemia sp. Qi Xiang Cuo. The sequence goes on from NC_142805.1 coordinate 15,507,375, forward strand.
AGAATCAGACACACAAACAGAGAGAAACAGACACTTTAAACATTCAAACCAACAAAGACAAATACTTGGACTTGCAAACACCAACCCAGACATGTGAACCAATAGAATCAGCCACATAAACAGAGAAAGACAGACACTTCAAACATTCAAACCAACGAAGACAAATACTTGGATTTGCAAACACCAACCCAGACATGCAAACAAATAGAATCAGACATACAAACAGAGAAAGACAGACACTTTCGACATTCAAACCAACAAAAACAGATACTTGGACTTGCAAACACTAACCCCGACACGCAAACAAATAGAATCAGACACACAAACAGAGAAAGAATCACACTTTAGACATTCAAACCAACAAAGGCAAATTCTTGGACTTGCAAACACCAACCTAGACATGCAAACAAATAGAATCAGACACACAAACAGAGAAAGACAGCCACTTTAGACATTCAAACCAACAAAGACAAATGCTTAGACATGCAAACACCAATACATACATGCTAACAAATAGAATCAGAGAAATAAACAGATAAAGAAAGACACTTTAGACATTCAAACCAAGAAAGACAAATTCTTGGACTTGTAAACACCAACCCAGACATGAAAACAAATAGAATCAGACTCACAAACAGAGAAAGACAGACACTTTAGACATTCAAACCAACAAAGACAAATACTTAGACCTGCAAACATAAACCCAGACATGCAACCAAATAGAATCAGACAAAAAAACAGAGAAAGACAGACACTTTAGACATTCAAACCAACAAAGACAAATACTTTGACTTGCAAACACCAACCCCGAGATGCAAACAAATAGAATCAGACCCACAAACAGAGAAAGACAGACACTTTCGACATTCAAACGACCAAAGACAAATTCTTGGACTTGCAAACTCCAACCCAGACATGCAAACAAATAGAATCAGACACACAAACAGAGAAAGACAGACACTTTATACATTCAAACCAGCAAAGACAAATACTTGGACTTGCAAACACCAACCCAGACATGCAAACACATAGAATCAGCCACACAAACAGAGAAAGACAGACACGTTAGACATTCAAACCAACAAAGACAAATACTTGGACATGCAAACACCAACCCAGACATGCATACAAATAGAATCAGACACAAAAACAGAAAAAGATAGACAATTAAGACATTTAAACTAACAAAGACAAATTCTTAGACTTGCAAACACCAACCAAGAAATGCAAACAAATATATTAAGACAAATAAACAGAGAAACAAAGACACATTATACTTTTAAAACAACAAAGACCAATACTTGGAATTGCAAGCGCTAACCATGATATTAAAACAAATAGAATCAGACATGTAAACAGAGAAAGACAGACACTTTAGACATTCAAACCAACAAAGACAAATTTTTGGACTTGCAAAAATCAACCCAGACAGGCAAACAAATAGAATCAGACACACAAACAGAGAAAGACAGACACTTTAAACATTCAAACCAACAAAGACAAATACTTGGACATGCAAACACCAACCCAGACATGCATACAAATAGAATCAGAAACACAAACAGAGAAAGACAGACACTTTAGACATTCAAACCAACAAGGACAAATTCTTGGACTTGCAAACACCAACCCAGACATGCAAACAAATAGAATCGTCCTGTTGGTACCATTCCAAACGAATGGGGATTCCCCGCCTGTTCCTAAACATTGCAAAAAAGATAACAGTATGAACGGGGGATTCCCCACACAAATTTGTTTCAACTCCAAGTTTTTTTCAACCAGAGTAGTTTTTTGAAAGCATAGTGTGTACATGTGTGTAGGCTTTGTTATTAAAAACTTGGACACTACAATCAGAATTGTTTGATCGACATTTAAAAAGGGGTAATGAGATTTGCGAATTGGAATAAAATTTTTTAACTAGAAATGGCTGAAAAGTGTTTTGGGGGAGTTGGGGTGATTGTGTACTGCATAATACACTTGTGTTTTTTGTACTGTGTTTTCATTATAAAATTGTTTACCGTTCCCTTCATTCCCCCATTTCTGAGGGCTGGGGAGGGGGGGGTCAATTTCGGAGGGAAAATAAAAAATACTCAGAATCGAAAATAAAGCGTGATCTGCCTCAAGGGGAAGGCTCAGAGCCCCTTCGTTCTCCCATTTCTGAGGGCAGGAGAGGGGGGGGGTCAAATTTGGAGGGAAAACCAAAAATACTCAGAAACCAAAATAAACGGGATATGAATCAAGGGCAAGGAACCGCTGCCCGTTGTTACCCCTTGTAGGAGAGAAGGGGATGGGGGGGGTTAATTTTTGGGGGAAAAATAAAAATGATCAGAAGCGAAAATAAACGGGATCTGCATCAAGGGGAAGGCTCAGAGGCCCTTCGTTCCCCCATTTCTGAGGGCAGGGGGAAGAGGGTCAATTTTGGAGGGAAAACCAAAAATACTCAGAGTTGAAAATAAATGGGATCTACCTCCAGGGCGAGGCTCAGTGGCCCTGCGTTCCCCCATTTCTGAGGGCAGGGGAAGTAGGGGGGTAAATTTTGGAGGGAAAACCAAAAGAGACTCAGAATCGAACTGCCTCAAGGGCAAGGCTCAAAGGCCCCTCCTTCCTCCATTTCTTAGGGTTCGTTCCCCCATTTCTGAGGGCAGGGGAGGGGGGGGGGTCAATTTTAGAGGGAAAACCCAAAATATTCAGAATCGAAAATAAATGGGATCTGCCTCAAGGGGAAGGCTCAGAGGCCCTTCGTTCCCCCATTTCTGCGGGCAGGGGAGGGGGAGTCAATTTTGGAGGGAAAATCAAAATGCTCAGAATCGAAAATAAATGGGATCTGCCTCAAGGGGCAAGGCTCAGAGGCCCTTCGTTCCCCCAGTTCTGAGGGCAGGGGAGGGGGGGCAATTTTGGAAGGAAAACCAAAAATACTCAGAATCGAAAATAAACGGGATCTGCCTCAAGGGCAAGGCTCAGAGGCCCCTCCTTACCCTTCAGAAAAAGTTTTAACAAGAAATGTCTGAAAAGTATTTTTTGGGGGGATGGAGTAATGACAGATTGGAGGTCTCAGACTGGTGATACTACCGTTCTATGGTACGAATTGCTAGTAAATAACCAAAATTAATTAGTTTAAAATAAAGTTTTAAAAAGAAATGTCTGAAAAGTTTTTTTTTGGGGGAGGGGGTGGGGGCGATGACAGAGTGGATGTCTTAGACTAGTTATAGTGCTGTACTCTGGCATGAATTGCTTTCGAAAACCCGGATGAACTAGTTGAAAATAAACTTTTAACAAGAAACGTCTGAAAAGTATTTTTTTTGGGGGGGGGGGGGGTTTGGGCGATTAAAGAGTGGATTTATTATAATATTTAAAGTGCTGTAATGTGGTACGAATTGCTTGTGAAAAACCCGGATTAATTATTTTAAAATAAAGTTTTAAAAAGAAATGTCTGAAAAGTATTTTTTGGGAGATGGGACGATGACAGAGTGGATGTCTTAGACTAGTAATAGTGCTCTACTGTGGTACGAATTGCTTTCGAAAACCCGGATGAATTAGTTGAAATAAAGTTTTAACAAGAAATGTCTGAAAAGTATTTTTTTTTGGGGGGTGGGGGCGAAGACAGAGTGGATGTCTTAGACTAGTTATAGTGCTGTATTCTGGCATGAATTGCTTTCGAAAACCCGGATGAATTAGTTGAAATAAAGTTTTAACAAGAAATGCTTTCGAAAACCCGGATGAATTAGTTGAAATAAAGTTTTAACAAGAAAGGTCTGAAAAGTAATTTTTTTGGGGAGTGGGGGCGATGACAGAGGGAGTGCTGTACTCTGGCATGAATTGCTTTCGAAAACCCGGATGAATTAGTTGAAATACACAGAGTGGATGTCTTAGACTAGTAATAGTGCTCTACTGTGGTACGAATTGCTTTCGAAAACCCGGATGAATTAGTTGAAATAAAGTTTTAACAAGAAATGTCTGAAAAGTATTTTTTGGGGGAGCCGGGGCGATGACAGAGTGGATGTCTTAGACTAGTTATAGTGCTGTACTCTGGCATGAATTGCTTACGAAAACCCGGATGAATTAGTTGAAAATAAAGTTTTAACAAGAAATGTCTGAAAAGTATTTTTTTGGGGGGTTGAGGGCGATGACAGAGTGGATGTCTTAGACTAGTTATAGTGCTGTACTGTGGTACGAATTGCTTGTGAAAAACCCGGATGAATTAGTTGAAAATAAGATTTTAACAAGAAATGTCTGAAAAGTATTTTTTTTTGGGGGGATGGGACGATGACAGAGTGGATGTCTTAGACTAGAATACATTCATCAAACATTTTTAAATTATAAAGTCACATCACCAAACCAAACAATACCTCCCCTCCCCCCAAAAAAAAAATAAAAAATAAAAGCTAGGCAAGGGAGTAATACACGATTCCACTTACACAAACAAAGTGCAGAACCATTCCGGAGACATCAACTCATTGGAGAAGCGAATGACAAATTAATTATTTGCGAGACATTTTCTAACATACTTTTTGAAGGTAGCAAACGAGTGGCAGCCCTGTGCAGACTCCGGGAGAGTGTCCCAAATCATGTTACAAGCTATCCGAGGGTTAAAGTAAGACCGTATTGACGGAGTATAAGGTATTTTTAAATTATTGGAAATGTGAAAATAATAAGTCGATTGCAAAGAAATAAAAAATACTTTATTACATAGGGCAGTAGAAAGTTGGCCATGTAACCTCAAAAAATTAAAAGAAACAAAAAACGGAAAATAGAGAGATCTCAAGTGAAGCAAAGGTTTAAGTAGGGAACAGTTATTGTCCTGTATAAGAGTCTTTGCTTTATCATATAGTTTTGAAAGTGGCTTTGATGATGAGGGAAATGTTGACATCCAAATAAAAGAACAGTATGAAACATAAGGCTGAACTAGGCTGTAGAAAGGGATTCTAATAATTAACCCTGGGAAAAGGTGTTTAACTTTTTAAGTATCTCGAGGCTTCTGAAGACTTTCATTTTAATGAGGTCAATATGAGGCTTGAAGGAGAGATTTCCATCAATCAAGATTTCTAGGAATCGAATGCAACCAGTTCTTAGACCGATTGAAGGAAACCCTCGATACATGTATTTCACTTCAATCAGAACAAGCCCTTCAAACTCTTGAGAAAATAAGAAAACTTGACTTTCCAACATTTAAAGCAAGATAATTAACATCAAACCAGTGGCGTTATTTCGTCGAAATCCTGAGGGGGGGGGGGTCAAAAATTTCGAGCTAATTTTCCCAAAACAAGTAAAATTGACAGTAAAAACGGAAAAATAAGGTATTTGGTACCATAAAGGTACTATTAAGTACTGTAAAAGTAATATAATAGTACTTCATTGTACTATAAAGGTAAATATATACTAAAAAAAACGATCTTTTTCTGTTGATGCTTTAATTATGCAGGTTTATCTTAGTTCTGACAAGATTTTAGAAGAAACTAAATTTCAGCTGGAGGCAAATTTGTTTTTTTTGAGGGGGGAGCGACCCGAGGTCTGGGAAAGGCAGTTGACCCCTGCTCCGTAGCAAATTACACCCTGCACCAAGCCACAGAGTAACTCTTTCAAAAAGGGCAATCATTTTTGAACGGAGATCGGACTCAGTTCTACCGGCTGTGACAAGAGTACTGTCATTCGCAAACGCTATAAGTGTATCAGAGAAAGATGAACTCTTGTTGAAATTACTGACAGATGCACTTTGACAAAGATGGCAGCAAGTGGTAGGTTTAGATTTTTAACCGCATTTATGAGGTCATAAACGTAAATTAAAAGGAGTATCGCCAAATCACAGATCCTTGCGGAATATCAAACTCTATTTCAGACGGGTTGGAAAAGAGTTGATCAACCGAGATAACTCAGCTGGATAAATATGATAGAAACCAAAAATGAGTACTCCCTTGTTTCCAATAGGGGATAGTTTCCAAAGAAGAATCTTGTGTACTATTAAATCAAATGCTTTTCGTACATCGAGAAAAAGAGCAGCAGGTATCAGACCAGAATTAAGAAATAGGCGTAAAGAGTTCAAAAGATTAAGCACATGCATGCTCGGTTGAGTGCTTTGCCCTAAAACTAAACTGGAGATCATGAAAAAATCGTTAGAACTAAGAAAATCAAGAAGTCGAGAAACATAGCTTTTTCTTAAATATTACTAAACACTGATAAGAGAGAAATAGGACGATAACTAGCAGGGGGATTCCACGAACCATCTTTAATAAGTATAATAACACGAGCACGCTTTAAAGCCTTTGGGAAGACAGCATTTTCAAAAAAACACTCTGACCAATCTCGTAGGCGCAGAAACGATGACAGGAAGAATGAACTTGACAACCTTAGTAGAAATACGGTCTGGGCCAGAAGATGAAGAACCTATCAAACTATTAATAATTCTGGCTCTATTTCAACTTCATTGATAGGCTCCAAAGCCATAGATTTAAGACAATCAGGTCAAGATAAGACTTAAAAACATTTAGAGAAGAAAAAGGACTTACAGAAGAGGCAGTAGTTTTCCCGATATTAGCAAAGTAAGAAGAAAATGCGTCTTACACTTTCAACTCATCCTCAACGATTTCACCATCAATCGAAACATTTGAAAGGACAGAAGGGAGACTGATAACAGAATTGATTAATTATCATACCTTCCTAATGTCTTTACCGCACGCAGAGAATTTACTATAGTAAAATGATGATTTGGCCCTTCGGCAAGTCGAATTGAAAACTCTTCTATAAGCTTTAAAAAGTTGAAGACGATAATCGTGCGAAGATGGCTTAGAGGACCTGTAAGCCTCCCAAAGATTTTTTTTTCCACCGGCTTTTAAGGAGTCCAGGAGTCATCCAAGGATTCAAAGGGGCTGTTTTCTTCGATCCCAGATTCACCTGAGACGTATAAAAAGTATCCAACATAATTCTTTCAAAGTGTCATAAAAAGAATTAAAAAGTGAGTCTACATTAGATTCATTTTCAAAAATACCCCACGAATGAGAGAATGTTGATAGATTGCTTCCAAAACCTCATCAAGAATCAGTAGAAAAGAGGGAACAAATCCAATAGGAGACCCGTATATATTATTAACAATTAGAGGTTTAGTTTGGGTTTTAATCTCAATAAACATGGATTCAAAAATCCCTTCTTCATTTCTTGACAGGTCATGTCTTACAGAGTACTGAAGATATTCTGAGATATAAGTAGCAGAGTCACCTTTAGCAATAATATTTCGGTTCAAATACTCCATCTTATATCCAGGGAGATGCAAAAGAGTTTTCAAATCGAGGAAAGTCTCACAAAGACGAATAGAATCGGGGTGGTAACTGCGTACTATTTGTTTTAACTCATCAAATGAAGAGCAAAGACCTAAAACATTTAGCTGAAGCACAGAAAACAACCACCTGGTTTGGAAACTTTATCTAAATCTGTTACTTACTAGCAGCTGAAAGTAGTAAGGACATAATTACTTTAAAGTCATGCCATCCCTTTTCCCATAGGGTTTTAAAGTCATGCCTCGTGACGTCCCGACAGCCCTGTGACATCACCACATGCCCTGGTAAGATTCCCACTGAGGAAAGATTCCCAGGTGTTTTAGTATAATTAATTTGAGTTTGGTCGGGGTAATATACAGGTAGTAATCATAGGAAAATTAACATAGGATTTCTGCAACATCCATAGAGAAATTAACATTGGATTTCTGTGACAGCCATGGGAAAATTAACATGGGATTTGAAACACAGCCCTGTTTTCACCTGGTAGACTTCCCATGAAGCTCCCAGGTGTATGCAGATGATTAATCGGAGTGTGCATATGATTAATCAGAAAAATACACAGGTATTAATAATAGGAAATTAACATGGGATATCTGCAACATCTATAAGGAAATTAACATTGGATTTCAGTGACAGCCACGGGAAAACTAAAATGGGATTTAAAAAGCAACCCTGTTTCCACCTGGCAGACTTCCATTGGCACTCCAAGGCGTATGCATATGATTAATCGGAGTATGGTTGGGATAACACAGAATTAGTAATAATAGGAAATTAACATGGTATATTAAAGGGTCAAATAAGTGGAGCTACCAGCCCCTCAAGCCATCGCACCTGTGCAATGTGGCCACCGGTCCTATTAAAGGGAACACAGCTGGCAAGACTCCCACGATACACCCCTCTGGACTCCAACAACGCCACATGACTTACCCCCTCGTAAACGGTCAGGTGTAAAATGCTTGACATACTTTTACGTAACCTTGCGCCAAAAACCCGCAGGGGAACCCCCTCTTGTAACTGAGCACGGGACACACATGGGTACTGCATAATGACGGGACTCATCTTGTGCAATGACAGTGCACACATCGCTGTCACAAAATACTTTTTCTACATTTTATTTTTTGCTCGAAACGTTCAACATTTTTTTTCTTTCTTTTAACTTAATGGCACCACACACTTTATTTAAGGTCAGCGCATCTTACGCAATGACGGTAAAACCATCTTTGTCACAGTATTACCAAAAACCATATTTTTTCGACATTTCATTTTTCGCCCGAAACGCTCAAAGCATTTTTTCTTTATGTAAGGTCAGAACACAATTTTATGTAACGACGGTGTGCATCACTGTCGCATAATACCTTTTTCTGACATTTATTTTTTGCGCCAAACGTTCAAAGCATTTTTTTTTCTTTTAGTTCTTTGTCCTCGCTAGGACTCGACAGGTCAATTTTCTTCAAATGGGAGAGCAATCCAACCATCAGGACTGGCCTGTTATTCTCTGTATTTTGTCCTACTCCTTACTTTCAAGAAATAACACATTCCCGCGACGTCACAGGACATGCCTCTGTCAATTCCGTGACACATCTTCCGGGATTTCAAGCTCATGTCGGACTTCTCCTGCCCAGGTGTAAAATCGATGATGCAAAACACGCAGGGAAAATATTTATTTATAGACAAAATTGCGCTAAACATAAGTCTAGCGATTAAGACTAAGAGATGCTTAAATCGTGTAAAGTCTATGACTGTGCTAAACAATAAATCTTAAAAATACCGACATTATAAATAAAAGTTTTATTATTTCAAACAAATTTAAAAATAATGTTAAAAACACAGTAAAAGCATTTAAAAACACGACAACCAAAAAATAAAACTATAAAAAAAAGCTTATCGTAACATATGCAAAAAGAACTGTGTATTATAGAGAGACGGGGGGTGGGGTTCCTAGCAACCATTTCCAGAGGGCGGGGTTGATATTAGATACAAAATTAACCTCTATTAAGAACTTTTTAACGAAAATGGCTTCGTTTCTTTGAGCCAATACTATGAGTATTTCACACCATCGTGACAATACGCACCACCCTCCCCCTGGCAATCATTTCCAGAGGGAAAGGTCGATACTAGATGCAAATTTAACCCATTTTAAGAGCTTTTAAGGAAAATACCCAGTTTTCTTTGAGCCACATACTCGGTGCATATTGTCGGTGCAACACGCCACATCCTCCCTCTAGCAATCATTTCCAGAGAGTGGGTTGATACTAGAGTTAACTTTATGCTATATTAAGAGTTTTTAACGAAACTGTACTGTTTCTTTGACCAGGATGTTAAATTTTTAGTCCTACTCCCCCAAAAAATTCTTTAATATACCTCTCACCCTATTTTTAAGCTCTAAAAAGTGCTATTCCAAGGCACTGCATGCCACCCTGGCAAACTATGGATGGCATACGGTACCTTCTGGCATTCCCATTATTCTAAAGGCATTTACAGATATTTTCATAATAAAAATATGCATTTAAATCCATTGATTCATGTTAAGCAATCCACCCTCAACATGATACCACCATGGAAATTTACGCCACACCCTCATTCTATTACTGCTCTGCGGCACCCTCTGACACCCCCTTCATTATTCGTAAAATTATGCTTCAGTCCGGTGATTCAAGATTTTGCAAGCCATGCCATTCATGATGCTCCACAAAACGCTCCACACCATCACAGCTTTACGCGCCTCCCTCTCTTCATCCAAGTGGAATCACCCATTCTTCCCCCTCTAGGATATTTTCAATTTTTCCCACCGAAAACAAGCTCATGAATCTAAATTAAGCACCGTTTTTTTATTTTTGAACAGCGGGAACTCGATATTTCATTGCTAGAAATTGTTACTCCAAGCAATATAGGTTACAGCGCCACACTATTACTGCTCTGACGCATCCTCTGACATCCCATTCATGACTCCTAAGACATTTTCCAGACATTTCCTGTTAAAAATTATTCCTCAATCCGGTGATTCAAGTTTTCCCTACCCATCCCTACGTGATACACCATGACAAATCACACCATCATGGCATTACACACATCTCCATACATGATTCACGTGGTACCAACCAACATCAGCCCCTTAGGACATTTTCAACATTTCCCACCGAAAATAAACTCATGAATCTAAATTAGACACTGTTTTTTTGGAACAGCCGAAACTCAACATTTAGCCGGAACAAAACATAGAACGTTTTACTCAAAGGAATTCACGCCACAGTGCCACACTATTACTGCTCTGTGGCACCCAATTCATCATTCCTAAGACATATTTCAGACATTTCTTGTTAGAAATTATGCCTCAATCTGGGAATTCAAGTTTTCCTAACCCATCCCTCATGATACATCCTGTCAATTCACACCATCATGGAATTAAACACCTCCCTATCCGGTATCCACGTGGTACCACCCCTCATCACCCTTCCCTAGGACATTTTCAACTTTTCCCAGCAAAAAATAAGCTCATGAATCTAAATTAAACAGTATATTTCTGAACAGCGGGTACTCGACATTTCATTCCTAAAACTTTTTATTTCAATCAATTCATGCCATAGTACCCCACTACTATTGCTCTTTGAAACCCCCTGACATCACATCTTCATTCCTAAGACATTTTTCAGATACTTCTTGTTAAAAATTATGCTTAAACCCATTCATGCTTGTTTTTCGCAAGCCAAGCCATTCATGATGCTCCGCAAAACACATCACACCACCATGGCATTAGGCACCCATGTCATTCACGCCACAGTACCATTATTTTACTGCCCCCACACTCTCGTAACAATCATTCCTAAGACATTTTTCAAACATATCTTGTTAAAAATTATGCCTCAATACGCTGATTCCAGTTTTCCCATCCCATCCCTAAATGATACACCACGTCAATTCACAACACCGTGGCATTATACACTTCTCCATCCTTCATTCACGCAGGACCACCCCTCATCACCCCCCTAGAACATTTTCAACCGTTTCACTCCGAAAATAATCTAGTGAATCTAAATTAAACAGTATGTTTTTGAACAGCAAAGAAGTCGTCTTTTTTTTGCTAGATCTTGATATTCCAACCAGTCCACGGTACAGTAGACCACTAATATTGCCCTGTAGCACTCTTCGATATAGTATCGTCGTTCCTAAGACATTTTTCTGGCATTTTTAAAATTTATGCTTCAACTCATTGATTCATGTTTTTCACAAGCCAAGCCATTCGTCATTCTCCAGAAAACACATCACACCAACTTGGCATTACGGGCCCGGCCCACTGTGGGGAAATTTTGACTATGGATATACAAGCATTTAAGGATTTAAGCAAATATCCTCAATATTTTAACATTTACTTCATATTTTCATTTACATTTGGGCAACATTTACATTTGTCTCTTCCTGAAGCTCTGCTGATCCAGGTTGGGATTTAAGGGTCAAAGCTAAGTAAGCAATTGTCGTGGTGGTGACGACGTTGCGAGCGATGAGGCCCAACTCTCCGTCCCTGGACAGCAGTGAAAATCCGTCAGCGCACCTCAACGTAGTGTAGGGGTGTAACACTATCGAACTTCACGCCGAGTGAGATTGTGGCTAACGCGCTCCGGGTGTTCCAATTCGTTGGTTGGTCGGTTCAGTGGACTAGTAACCCGCCACCGTAAAAACTAATTACTCAAGAAATAGCAACAGATAGCCTCGGATTGACTTCTTCTTCTTCTGTGATGACGACTATTGCACGCCCCCGGACAGGATTCTTGAAAACGGCCGAGTGTTTTCATATTGGATACTGGAATGTTAAAATAGTTAATCAAGAAACACAGCCAGGGAAACTCAACAGCGTTATGAGAACCCTTGATAAGTTCCGTATTGACATTGCTGGACTTTCTGAGACCAGGCTTACTGGTTCTGGGACTTTCAAAACTGAGATTTACCACATCTTGTATTCCGGACTTGAGACTAGAAAAGAAGCAGGTGTTGCAATTGCACTAAGTAATCGGGCCAAAAAATGCCTAGTGGACTGGGAACCAATTAGTGAGTGGATTCTTCGTGCCCGTTTCGCCACTTCACAGGCCAAATTGACAGTTATTGTATTGTACGCCCCAACGAATGACGCCTGTGATCAAACCGAAGACGACTTTTATCGTGTGTTATCGAATGTTGTTGCAAAAACGCATCGTCATGATATTGTGACTGTGTGTGGGGACTTTAATGCTAAAGTTGGAGGTGATGCTTCTTATGCCCAAACTATCCTTGGTGAACATGGACTAGGGGAAATTAATGACAATGGTGTGCGACTAATTGATTTTTGCGCTACTCATGAACTTATCGTCGGTGCAACATGGTTTCCACATAAACAGATTCACAAGTATACTTAGTACTCGCCTGATGGTGTAACACGAAATGAAATAAACCATATCCTAATTGCGAGGCGCAGGCGACGATGTCTAGAGGATGTTAGAACCTTCCGAGGTGCCGACTGCTATTCCGATCACCAACTTGCTGTTGCCAAGTTCAAGCTGAAACTAAGAACTTGGACAAAGCCCCAGTGGCTAGTAGAAACCTTCAATTTGAAGAACTTGCAGGACCTGAACGTCTTTCAAAAGTATACTACAGCTTTGTCAAATAAGTTTTCCCTTCTAAGGGACGAAGTGTCACTTGATAGTCAGCGGGAAAAAATTGCAGAAACCGTGAAAGAGGTCGCACGAGAAGTTGTCGGCTACAACAGGAAGAAGAAAGAGCAGTGGATATCTGAAAGTAGTTGGGATATTGTTGATCAAAGGGCACAACTTAAAATCCTCGTAGATAAGTATGACCATAGCACGAATTGTTCTGGAGAATATGTAGATAACCTGAAAGCGCAGTACAAGCGTCTCCATAACCAAGTCAAAGCAGCAACCAGGGATGATAAGAGGACGTACCTCGAAACTATGGCTAAACAGGCTGAGCCAGCAGCTAGATGGGGAGATAGCCGTACTGTGTATGCCATAACCAAGCAGTTAGCGGGTATTTCAAAGGCGTCGTTGACCCAAGTTGAAAGCAAAGAAGGCATCTTATTAACCCAGACTGATGACATAGTCCGACGCTGGAAGGAGCATTTTAGCGAGGTACTAAATCAGATGCCTCCCACAACTACTTTAAATATCCCTGAAGAACCACTGTTCAATCTTGGAATACGTTCCGGACTTCTCATGCTTAGTGAAGTCAAGGAGGCCCTAAAGACTTTGAAAAACGGAAAGGCTGCAGGCAATGATGGAATATCACCAGAATTACTCAAGTACGGTAGAAGCACCCTAGCCAAACCCATATTTGAACTTCTTTCCCATGTTTGGGATGAAGAAAAAGTTCCTAGTGAATGGTCGAAGGCAATAATTGTAAAACTCTTCAAAACAGGAAAAAAGACTAAGTGTGATAATTTGAGAGATATTGCTTTACAGCAATACCCTGTGCAAAATAATTCTTAACAGGATTCAGAGTAAAGTGGAGAAAGTTCTGAGAGATGAGCAGCACGGATTTCGCCAGAAGAGATCATGTTGTGACCTGATATTTAGCCTGAGAGTCCTGCTGGACAAATCCAATGAATAGCAAGATCAGCTACTTAAAGTATGAGTATTTATAGATTTTCTCAAAGCCTTCGACTCGATAAATCGCGGAACCATGTGGAAGATTTTAGTGCATTATGGAATTCCGACCAAAATTGTAAATATAACTAAAGCGCTATATCATGATATCATGTGCGCAGTACAGACAGAGGGTGGCCTAACGGAGTGGTTTTCTGTTCAGTCAGCTGTAAGGCAGGGCTGCATTCTATCACCATTACTGTTTGCCATAGTGATAGATTTTGTTCTCCGTGGATGCAGTTTTAGTGGCGGTCTACAATTAAATCCACTGAGAGAACTCAATGATGGTGATTTTGCTGACGATGTTGCACTTATTACCCACGACCCAGAAGATATGCAACGCAACATTAATGAACTCGGTCGTATAGCAAATGCTGTCAGACTCTCCATAAATGCTAACAAGACCAAATCAATGTCGAATGCAGTCATACCTGACATAGCCGAAGGACTTTTGGTTAACAACGAGGAAATTGAGGAAGTGAGAGAGTTAAAGTATCTCGTCAGCATTCTTACGCAAGATACCAATTCTGAAAGAGAAATACTGTGCCGAATAACATTGGCTGGGTTTGCTTTCAGCTACCTTAGAAATGTTTGGAAAAATAATAAATATTCCCAGAAGCTAAAGCTTAGAATTTGTAATAGCAATGTGGTCTCCGTCCTTACGTATGGCTGCGAAACTTGGAGCATCACTGCTCAGCTAGAACGACGACTCCAGGCATTCAGCAACAATTTCCTAAGGTCTATCCTAAATATACATTGGACGGAAAGAATACGTAATGATGAAATCTATCGAATGACAAATCATACCCCCATCCTTGATCTCATTAGAAAGCGGCGATGGATGTATTGGGGGCATATGGTGCAAATTGGGGATGGAAGGCTGCCACACGACACATGGTGTTGGACACCCCTCGGTCTCCGCAAATCAGAGAGACTGAAAATGACCCTTGGCAGGACGCTAAAGAAGGAGGCGAAGCTGGCAAGGTCCTCGTTGGAGGAGCTATGGTTGAAGGCTCAGGACAGGTCGTCGTGGCGAACCACTGTTGCTGCCCTATGCACCCCCAGTCGTAGGAGGACCTAAGTCTAAGTAAGTTGCTTCATATATTTGGTGTTTTCTAGGGCTTATGGTCCCGAGGTTTGAGAATTTTAAGATATTAGTTTCCATATTTTATCATTTTTGCAATATTGTTCACTATTTTCTTGGGGTTTAATAGATCCAGGGCATGAAAAAATTCAGCCTCGAGTGAGACGTATGATTTAGGCTATTTTTATAGTGTTGTGTCGTGGTTTTTCGTATCACTGTTACCTCCGTTGATGATTCAAAGTGCATTTGGAAGCTTTTCCGTTTTAATCATGAGACTCATGATGTATTTATAGTGTTATCTTGTGCTTTATCTTATCAGGGATACCTCTATTGATATTTCAAAGTGTTTTTTTTTTCATAGGAAACGTATGACTCAAGATTTTTATAGTGTTGTGTAATGGTTTATCATGTCCGCGTTACCTCTGTTGATGTTTCAGATGGCATTTTGGGAGTTTCTGTCATTTGAAACATGTGATTCAAAATATTTCTGTGGTTTTTTGTCGTGCTTTATCTTGATTTTGTTACATCTGTTGATGTTTTAAAGTTTATTTTGGAAGTTTCTCGTTTAATACGCATGACTCAATATGTTTTTGTAGTGTAGGGTCGTGCTTTATCTTGAGTGTGTTACATCTGCTGATGTTTCAAAGTTTATTTTGGAAGTTTCTCGCTTGATACATGTGACTCAATATGTTTTTGTAGTGTAGTGTCAGGGTTTGTCTTGTCCCTGTTACCTCAGTTGATGTTTCAAAGTTCATTTTGGAATTTTTTCATTTGAAATGTATCACTCAAGATTTTTTTCTAGTATTGTGTCGGGGTTTGACTTGTCAGTGTTACCTCAGTTGATGTTTCAAAGTGCATCTTGGAATTTTTTCGTTTGAAACGTATAACTCAGAATGTTTTTATACTGTCTTGTCGTGGTTATTCTTGTTAGTTTTACCCCTATTTATGCTTCAAAGTATATTTTGGAAGTTTCTCATATGAAACGTACGACTCGAGATATTTTTATAGTGTTGTTGCTTATCTTGCCTGTGAAATCTCAATTGATATCTTCAAAGTGCAAATCGGAAGTTTTTTTCCTTTGAAACATATGACTTGGCTTATTTCTGTAGTGTTATGTCGTGGTTTATTTTCTCACTGTTAACTCTAATAATGTTTCAAACAGGAATAGCAGCCCGTTTTCCGTCAAAGATGACATATTTATTTTAGAAGTAAAAATTTTCTGTTAATACTACCAAGTTTTCTGTTTGAATTAGCAAGCTTCTCTTGACACTAACAAATTTTCTCTTCGAAGTAACAATTGTTTTTTTTTAATACTAACAAACTTTTACTTATTATTATTAAATTTCTCATGGAGAAACAGCTTTTTTTAAATAGTAACAAATATTTTGTAATAGCAGCAAGTTTTTGGTCAAAGATAACAAATTTCTGTTAGAAGTAACACTTTTCTGACTATGCTAACAAGATTTCTGTTAGAAGAAGTAAGTTTTTCTCAACAGTAACAAATTTTCTCTTCGAAGTAACAACTTTTTTCCTCAATAGAAACAAAGTTTTTCTAATAGCAATAAGTATACCGTCAAAGAAAACAAATTTCTCTTAGAAGTAACAATTTTCTGTTAATCCTACCAAGTTTTCTGTTACAATAGCAAATTTTTCTTAACGCTAACATATTTTCTATTTTAAGTAACAACTTCTTTCCTTAATACTAGCAAATTTTTACTTACTACGGTCAGACGCCTCATGGTGGTAACACCTTTTTCTTAATAACAACAAATTTTTTTCTAATAGCAGCAAGTGTTCCATCAAAGAAAATAAATTTATCTTAGAAGTAACAATTTTCTGTTAATGCTACCAAGTTTTCTGTTAGAAGTAGCAAAGACCCCTTAGAATCTCCTCTGCTCTGAGCCAATTGTGATTGTGCTCCGATTTGTGGCGAGTGACAGCTCATTTGAAACTTCTCATCTGTCTGATGATAGAACTCCACGTTTTGAGAAGAAATCGAACCTTTTTTCTAATTCTTTGACCTTATGGCTGGAATTTTAAGATTAGGGCGATAAACAAAATAGCCCTGGTTAGGCAAAAAAGTCACAAAGATCTGTAGCAATGAAGAAAAAATTGAATTTTGTGGTAAATCTTAGGGCTATTGTTTTTGAAATCATAAAAATACCGTATAGGGCATAATAAGCCAAAGCAAGGCCATCTCCTGCTTTTTTGTAAGACAAGGATTTGGAAATTCTTAGAAAAACTTATTTGGCAACTAAATTGAATCCAAGACTTTTAAACGCGGTAAGACGTATATATTATGAATCAGAGAAAAAAGGGCATTAAAATGAGCTACTAGTCTAGAAAATATGGTTTAGTCCCAAAAAGTAGTGTCTGACCCCTTAGCCAATGTGAGCCAATTGTGATTTTGCTCTGATTTGTAGCGAGTGATAGCTCATTCGAAAGGTCTCATCTGTCTGACTATAGCACTCCACATTTTTACAAGAACACGAACCTTTTTCCCATTCTTTGACCTTATGGCTAGAATTTTAAGACAAGGGCGATAAGAAAATCACCCTGGTTAAATAAAAAGTCACAAAGAGTTGTAGCAATTAATAAAATATTGAATTTTGGTGTAAATCTTAGGGCTTTTGTTTCTCACTTCATAAAAACACTCTATAGGACATAAGAAGCCAAAGCAAGGCCAGCACCCTTGTTTTGTAAGACAAGAATTTTGGATTTCTTAGAAAACTTTATTTGGGAAGTAAATTATATTCCAGACTTTTAAACCTGGTAAAACGCATATATTACAAATTAGATAAAAAAGGGCTTTAAAATGAGCTAGTAATCAAGCAGAAACGCTTTAGTCCCAAAAAGTAATGTCTGACCCCTTAGAATTTCCTCTGCTATGAGCCAATTGTGACTGTGCTCCGATTTGTGGCAAGTGATAGTTCATTTGAAACTTCTCATCTCTTTGATGATAGCACTCCATGTTTTGAGAAGAGTATGAAACTTTTTCTCATTATTTGACCTTACGGCTGGAATTTTAAGAACAGGGCGATGAAAAAATCGCCCTGGTTATATAAAATGTCACAAAGAGTTGTAGCAATGAAGAAAATATTGAATTTTATGGTAAATCTTAGGGTTATTGTTTTGCACATCATAGAAACACTGTGTAGGACATAATAAGGCAAAGCAAGGCCATCGCTCGCTTTTTGTTAAGACGGGGATTTTGAATTTCTTAGAAAGACTTTATTTTGAAACTAAATTGAATTGAAGACTTTTACTCGTGATAAGACGTATATATTATGAAACAAAGAAAAATTAGCTTTAAAATGAGCTACTAGTCAAGCAAATATGATTTAGTCCCAAAAAGAAGTGTCTGACCCCTTAGAATCTCCTCTGCTGTAAGCCAATTGTGATTGTGTCTGATTTGTTGCAAGTGACAGCTCATTTGAAACGTCTCATCTGTCTGATGATAGCACTGTATGTTTTGATAAGAATAGGAACCTTTTTCTCATTTTTTGACCTAATGGATGGTATTTTAAGACTAGGGCGATAAGAAAATCACCCTATTTAAATAAGAAAGCCACAAAGAGCTGCAGCAATGAAGAAAATATTGAATTCCATGATATATCTAAGGGCTATTATTTTTCACTTCATAAAAACACTGTGTAGGGCATAATAAGCCAAAGCAAGGCCACTACCCACTTTTTTGTAAGACAAGGATTTGAATTTCATAGAAAAATTTTATTTGGGGGCTAAATTGAATTCAATACTTTTAAACTCGGTAAGACGTATATATTAAGAATCAGGGAAAAAGTGCTTTAAAATGATCTACTAGTCAAGCAGATTTGGTTTAGTCCCAAAAAATAGTGTCTGACCCCTTAGAATCTCCTCTGCTGTGAGCCAATTGTGATAGTGCTCCGATTTGTAGCGAGTGACAGCTCACTTGAAACGTTTCATCTGTCTGATGTTAGCACTCCATGTTTTGACAAGAATAGGAACATTTTTCTCATTCTTTGACCTTATGGTTGGAATTTTAATACTAGGGCGATAAGAAAATCGGCTTGGTTAAATAAAAAGGTCACAAAGAGTTGTTGCAATAAACAAAATATTGAATTTTATGGTAAATCTAAGGGCTTTTGTTTATTACTTCATAAAAAACACTGTAAAGGACATAATAAGCCAAAGGAAGATAAGCACCCGCTTTTTTGTAAGACAAGAATTTCGATTTTCATAGAAAAACTTTATTTAGGAACTAAATTGAATTCAAGACTTTTAAACCCGGTAAGACGTATATATTATGAATCAAAGAAAAAAGGGCTTTAAAATGAGCTACTAGTCAAGTAGATATTGTTTAGTCCCAAAAAGTAGTGTCTAACCCCTTAGAATCTCCTCTGCTGTAGACCAATTGTGATTGTGTCTGATTTGTGGCGAGTGACAGCTCATTTGAAACGTCTCATTTTTCTGATGATAGCATTCCATGCTTTGACAAGAATAGGAATCTTTTTCTCATTCTTTGACCTAATAGATTGAATTTGAAGACTAGGGCGATAAGAAAATCGAACTAGTTAAATAAGAAAGTCACAAAGAGTTTTAGGAATGAAGATAGTATTGAATTCCATGATAAATCTAAGGGCTATAGTTTTCACTTCATAAAAACACTGTGTAGAACATAATAAGCCAAAGCAAGGCCATCTCCCGCTTTTTTGTAAGACAAGAATTTGAATTTCTTAGAAAAACTTTGTCTGGGAACTAAATTGAATTCAAGACTTTTAAACGCGGTAAGACGGTATATATTATGAATCAGAGATAAAAAGGTTTTAAAATGAGCCACTAGTCAAGCAGATATGGTTTAGTCCCAAACAATAGTGTCTGACCCCTTAGAATCTCCTCTGCTATGAGCCAATTGTGATTGTGCTCTGATTTGTGGCGAGTGACTACTCATTTGAAACGTCTCATCTGTCTGATGATAGCACTCCACGTTTTGACAAGAATAGGGACATTTTTCTCATTCTTTGACCTTATAGATGGAATTTTAAGACTAGGGCGATATGAAAATCACCCTGGTTAAATAAGAAAGATTAAATAAATAAGTGCCCTTGTGTATGTTCATCACTTGCTATTATTTGTGGTAGTTCTTATAGTCAATTCTTTACTAGCTTTGAATTTAGCATGGATCTTTACTTTTCGTTGGGTGACTACTTTCAAGGCCAACTTTTTTGGCAATTTTTTTTAATAATAACACATGGATTTTTATAATAACAACATATTACGCTTGTTAATTTTCCTAAATCATTTTAAAAATTATCATTCGCGCTTTTTAACTGAATGTTTTCTAAAAAAGAATTTGATTATTGACGACGTGTATCCTTACTCAATAGTTCATCAAGAGTGCGTTGAAATAGAAGAGCCAAGTCATTCAAAGCATAATAAATAAGATGGTCAATTGTAAAAGAAGTCCTCGATGTTTGTCTAAAGTTAGAGGCAATTCTTTAGCACTACCTGTAATGAAGAGGCAAATGGCTGCAATGTATTATTTATTGCTTTTTTCTCCAGGGTCACTTATCAAGGGGAGAGAAAGACTTCAAAATTTTGAATGCACTTATTTAATTTGAAATTTAGATGTTGTAGTGCCATTTTAACAGTTAAAGGGGTCAAAGGGCAACTAACCCCACTCTCGATCCTTAGTGTCTGCTATGTCCCCAAGAAATCTGAAACAAATTTTTAGATAGACTTTTTGCTGAAAATGATATAACATTTCGTTGAAATGATGATATGAACCCCATCCCTCAGAGCCCGTGGGGAAATGCCCGTAAGTTATGCAAGTTTCCCATTGTTTATATATGTAGCTTGTTACTGGGAAAGGAGGGCACTTTTATTCTGGTCTCCAAAAAGGTTTAGGGTATTAAAGTGAAGCTTTCAGTAGATATTGAAGGAGGTTTTAAATACAGTCAAAATATGCTACGGGCATGCTTTTTGTTTAAAATGTAAATCTTAGGAACAGCTGATGCAATCAATTACAAACGTGTAGGGAATTTTGAGAAGGGTTTTGAAAATTAAACGTAACCAGCCCCCCTAGCTTGCTTTAGACGCCCTCTACAAAGTGACGAAAATTTGAGACACTCATTTGGTTCCAAATGGTCAAAAGGTATAATAGCTATGTGTCCGGGGAAGAAATGATCCTTTTAAAACCCAAGGATTTTTTTAAAAGTTATGCAGTTTGCCAATTGTTAATTAATAGGATTTGTTGTTTGTCAAGATGCAATTAATAGGGCAAATTCAGAAGAATGTTGAACTAAATTGAAAGACACAATGTGCATCCAGTTAATCCAAGGGGGAAATCTTCAATTTGTTTGGAAAAGCTAAGGGTATTCGTCTGAAACTTTCAGGTTTGTTTCGACTATTGTGAGTGCAACTTCTTGCAACTGTGACTACCTTTGTTAATGACAACAAGTATTGGTGACTGCGACTATTTACAACTGCCTGTAATTTCAAATTCTTCTGATTAAGAATACAACTTTAACTACTTGTGGATAATTATGACTGTGACTATTTGTAACCTTGACTACTCGTAACTGTGACTGTGGCTGCTAGCAGCTTTGAAAACATGTAAGCGTGAATACGTGTATTTGCGAGAGTACCTGCTTGTGAATATTACTGCAACTGCTTCCGACTACTACTACTACCACAGTTGTGACTGTGACCACTGCTGCTACCATCACACCTACTACTATAGGTACCAGGGCAGGCGAGAGGATTGGGTAGAGAGGAGCCCATAGCCCTGTGACTCCGAGGGTATCCGTCATGTTCATGTGTAAAATCCTTTTCTATAAATATAATTTAGTACACTTAAAAAGCTTGGGATTGCTTTCCAGTTTACTAAGAAAATAATTAAAATGTCATCTTTGAATATAGTCGTAACTTTGATTAACCGAATTATTCAAGCTATCAAGTAATTTAGTTATATACTGTTATTAGTGTAACAAAACAGTACGGAGGTAGATGGAACACGATGCTGGTTTTAACATAAATACAGATAGATGATCGTTATTTGCCAGAATTCACTTTGCACCGTAAACGTAAGCGCAAGCCGTTTGAATATATGACTCGAGGCTATATTTTTTTTCACTTGTCATTGTCAACTAGTCACTGGCTCAACTGTTTATTTACGATGAAATACTGTGTTAGCAGCCTGTTAGAGTTTGTTATAAAATTACTAGTTTAAACGAATTTAAAATATAAATATGGTATTCAAAAAAGAAAAGCGAAGGAAGAAAACGAACTTCAACAAAATGTACCTAAAAATGCCATTCGGATATTTTTTAAATCACCACTAAAGGCGGTTATAATATTGAAGACTGGGGCCTTAATGAAAGTAGGAATAAATAACATGGTAGGATAAAAGTATTGGTACTTTTTTTTACCCTATTTCTGGCAGCAGTTTGGGGAAACCGATTTTTAATTTGTTTTCCGTCTACACTGGGATTACAGTTTGCCCAAGGTTTATTATAAATTTCATACTAATAAAAAAAATTCTGCCCTGTTTCTTTTTGTTAGAAGAGGGATTAATTTCATACAAACCAGTACTTTCAATAATTATTGTACATTCTCATTCTTAGCCCAAGGACTTCTTGCAGTAATTTTGAAATTAACGAGTTTGCAAAAACACGGAAAAAGAAATAAAGTTAAAATATAAAAATAAACACTACAAGATATTCTACATCATATGTTATATCTGTACTTTTTTCACTGGTAGATTAATCCATAATTCCTGATAGTTTTAGTTGACAAACACTAGTAGTGGCCAGTCAATCTTATGACCAATCCAGATGATTTTGTTATGGACCAAGGTGAACCAGCCTGAAGTAATAGCCCATCACCCATCGCCCTATCTACAGTGTTCCCAACTTTTGAAGAAAACATCCCTTGCCGATCGCCCAATCTTTCAAATTGATTACAGTGTTGTCAAATGTTGTCTCCTATAACCTAAAGGACTATTAAAAATACTTTAACACAATTACTTCAGTGCAGAGTAGATTCTAAGGAGTCAGATGCTATATTTTGAGACTAAACCTTATCTGCTTGGCTAGTAGCTCATTTTAAAGCCCTTTTTTCTCTGATTCATAATATGTCGTCTTACCGCGTTTAAAAGTCTTGAATTCAATTTAGTTCCCAAATAAGGTTTTTCTAAGAATTTCAAAATCCTTGTCTTACAAAAAAGCGGGGGACGGCCTTGCTTTGGCTAATTATGCCCTATACAGTATTTTTATGAAGACAAAAACAATAGCTCTTGGATTTACTATAGAATTCAATATTTTCTCCATGAGGGGAGGGGTTCATATCATTATTTCAACGAAATGTAATATCATTTTCAGGGAAAAGGCTATCTAAAAATTTTGTTTCAGATTTCTTGGGGATATAGCAGACACTAAGGATCGAGAGTGGGGTTAGTTGCCCTTTGACCCATTTAACTGTTAAAATGGCATTACAACTTCTAATTTCAAATTAAATAAGCGCATTCAAAATTTTGAAGTCTTCTTCTCCCCCTGATAAGTGACCCTGGAGAAAAAAAAATAATAAATAATGCATTGCAGCCATTCGCCTCTTCTTTACAGGTAGCGCTAGAGCATTGCCTCTAACTTTAGACAAACATTGACGTCTTCTTTTATAATTGACAATCTTATTTGTTTTGCTTTGAATAAGCTTAGCTCTTCTATTTCAACACACTCTTGATGAACCATTGAGTACGGATACACGTCGTCAATAATCAAATTTTTTTTTAGAAAACATGCAGTTAAAAAGCGCAAATGATAAGGTAGTGTTAAGAAAAAGGTAGTGTTATTATAAAAATCCATGAGTTATTATTAAGTTTGCCAAAAAAGTTGGTCTTGAAAGGAGTCATCCAACAAAAAGTAAAGAGCCATACTAAATTCAAAGCTAGTAAAGGATTGACGAACTACCACAAACAATAGTAAGTGATGAACATACACAAGGGCTCTTCCCCCCCCCCCTACGATGTCAGGATTTTACTGATTTTCAATATTTTCTAACAATTTGTTTTTTTTACAGGACTAACAAATTTGTATTTGCTATTATAAGTCGCATACTATGGTTTGTATGGGTGCCGACAGGGGGGGGGGGGCACGGCCCCTCTGGAAATTTGAAACTATAAAGTAATTAAAAGGAAACCAAAAGAAAAAGGTAGAATAAGGAGAAACCCTGGGAAAAAAATGTGTATTGCCCCATCGTTGACTGCCAGCCAATAGATTTTGACCCACTAGCGAAGGTATAAGATGCTAATTATTGATAACACTAAATCAAAGAATCAGCTATTTAGGGCGATTTTAAATATGTATTTGTTTATTAGTAACTAGTGCAGTTATTAGTACACAAGAAAGTTCGTATAATTAAAGAAAACACAAGGAAAACAACTTAATAGTGGGCAATTTCGGTAAAAAATTGTCGTCAACTTTTGCTTGCATTGCAAAAGTACTCATGAGCTGATAGATGAAGTACCCACTACAGTCAGAAATGTTTCCCCTGAACGGAATGCTGGGAATTTTTGTATTTTCCCCTGAACGGATACGTTTATTGTCTTTTATTATCAATTATTTTTTTTTCCAGGAGTGATTGCGTTGATCTAGTTGTCACTTTGAAAAAGATTTAATTTTTTACAGTTACGAAGTATAAAGGTGTCAAATATATTGGTTTTGGTATTCTAAACTAGATAAAATATTGAATTAAAAATTTTTATTTGATTTTCTTAATTTTAGTTTTAATAATAATAAATAACAATTTTATTTCAACCCTCCATACAAATACAATGTAAATGCTTGAAGGAATTATAAAAACGAAAGAAAAAATAACGAAAAAATCACACAACGCTACAAAACAAAATTAAACTGCGATAACTGTGGATGAGAGAAAAACAAATGAAATCAAGATCTTAATTTTAATGCACAAGACTAGCCAATGGAAAGTGGTGGATTGTTCTATTTCGACTTTTGAAACGGGTATACAACTCATCCATTTTCTTAGTTATCTCAAAAATATAGTACCTCTGCAAAACATAAGAGCTTCTGAACCATATGGAAATTCCCAATAAATATTTGCAATACCGAAAAAATTTGAACGAATTTGGTTATGTTTGAACTACTTTTAACAAAATTGCCATTTCAAAATTTTTATCGGATGGGTTTGGGGAAAAAGGGAGTGTGGGGACTAATTAAGCTTCGGTCTCTTTTGACTCTTTAAAAGTGAACTAGAACTTTCTATTTGCAATCAAATGAGCCCTCTCTGAAGTTTTTATGAGTATCCCTTCAATAAGAACCATATATATCCTCAGAGTATAACTTACAACGCCTGTCCCTGGGCCCTGGGGGGTTGTGTCGACCCTGGCGTTTTTATATCTGATGGTTGAACTATTTTTAGCAAAATGGTCACCATTTTGGTCACCTTTCATAAGAACCACATACGGCCCCAGGATTTAGCTGACAATGCCTGCCCCCTGGGCCCTGGGGGTATGTGTCGACACCGGAGTTTTTGTTATCTGACGTTTGAACTATTTTGAAAAAATGGCTCTCTCAAAGTTCTTTTCGGATGGGTTTGAGGAAAATAGGGCGTGGAGAAGGGGGCTAGTTGCCCTCTGATCTCTTTTGGCTCTTAAAAAGGGTACTAGAACTCTCAATTTCAAATCATATGAGCACTTCGAAGTTTATACGAGCATACCTTCCGTAGGAACCATATATGCCCCCAGAGCAATACTTACAACGTCTTCCCGGGGCCCTGGGGGGCTGTGTCGACACAGGAATTTTTCTTATTGGACCTTTGAACTATTTTAAACGAAATTGCCATACGTAAAGGAGTTTTGTTATGTAATATTTGAACTATTTTTGACAAAATGGCTACCTCAAATTATTTATCAGATGTATTTAGGAGAAAAGGACTAGGGGGGCTAGTTGCCCTCCGATCACTTTTGACCCTTAAAAAGGGCACTAGAACTCTCGATTTCCAATCGAATGAGCCCCCTTTGAAGTTTTTACGACGACCCCTTCTATGTGGAGTGCCTCTGGGAAAAAAATAAATGGAGTGTCGGGGAGACTAGCAGCCCCCCAATCACTTTTGACTCTTAAAAATTGAATTACAACTTTCAATTTCCAATCAAATCAGCCATCTAGGACGTTTATACGAGCATCCCTTTCATAACAACCCTATATGCTCCGAGGATATAAATTACAGCGCCTAGCCCCGAGCCCTGGCGAGATGTGTCGACACGCGAGTTTTTTGCTAGCAGAACTTTCAGATTTTTTTACCAAAATGTATATCTCAAAATTTTTATATAATACATTTCGCGTGTGGAGGAGGGGAGGGGGGCTCGTTACTCTATAAACTCTTTTTTCTCTTAAAACGTTGAAAAGATCTTTCAATTTATAATCAAATGAGGCCTCTCCAAAGTTTATACGAGCATCTCTTCCATAAGAACTATATATTCCACTAGAGCATTACTCATAACGCCTGCCTCCGGGCCCTGGTGGGTTCCGTCGACACAGGAATTTTTCTTATCTGACCTTTGAACTATTTTAATGAAATGCTATTATGAAAATTTTGTCGGATGGGCTTGGGGAAAAAGGGTGTGTGGGGGGGGGCTAGTTGCCCTTGGATATCTTTTGACTCTTAACGGTAGCCTAGTTAATGTTATTCTTGGAAAGGAGTAACATTTTAAATGAAGTATACCACTTATAGTCTTTAGCCTAGCTAATTTCCTTCTTGGAAAGGAGTAACATTTTGAAAGAATTACAACTTACAAATTTCTGTCAAGTTTTTTTTTGTAATTTATTCTAAAATATAATATTTTTACATTTTATTTCGGTAAAGTTTGTAATTACAGCCATATTTTATTTACAATATTTTTACACAATCTAAAGAAAAGTAAAGTTTTGTGAAATTTCCTTGACTATCTGTTTTGATCTTTCATCTATTATTAGTTTTATATATTCTTTTGTGAAGTAAAAATAGGTAAAATATCTCAAACTCCCAGTTTTGTTATTCAAAACTTGTAATTAAAATTTGAACAATTGGAGTCAGAGTAAATAAGTAGTGATAGCGTATACAGTTTCACCCGTGCTTGCGTAATATGTCTTACCTCTACCATGCACCTATTGATCTGAACCCTAAGCCTGAGGCATGGATATGTGTCCAGTTTAACCGGTACATTGGCTTACCAGGGGTCAGTCACCTATTGCTACAGACGGTACATGTTTTACCAGACGGGTTTCTGAGGCAACACCCATTTTTGGGGCCAATAAGAGAGAGCGGATACAGAGAGTACTCCATATATGGTAACTTGATTAGAGGCATGAATATACGGCGCAGTTTAACCGGTACATTGAGTTACCACGGTCATTCAACTATTATCATAACCGGTATATGCCTTAGCAGATATTGAAAAATGACGCATGATGCTCATTTACAGACCTTTTTTTTTAAATTTCCTCTAGTTGTAAAAAGGAACCTGGTAATGGATTTTTAATAGGATAAATCTCTTTAAGGAACATCCATCATCTCAATCCGAAAAAAAATATGTAAAATAAACCACAAATGGTTTGGCATTCGAGACACCTGTTTGTGTAAGGCTGAAACCTGCTCCTGATCCAAATCTGCATTTGAATAAATTGAATCAAACTGAATTGAATGCAATAAGGAATGGTAGCGCAATGAACTTTCCCGAAGCTTCTAACCTTCTATCAATTTCAACCAGGTCTTAAAGCTGGCTCGTCTTCTCTTAAAAAGGTCCTTGCGAAGTTTTGACCTTATTCAAAATGAGCTCCAGGCATTAATTCAACGAACTGACATAGGTGATGAGACCTTGGCAGAAAGGTGCTTGTTCTCGAAAATGTAGGAGGAGGATTTAAGCTACGCGACAAAATTTTACAGAACTTAAGGCGGTCAAGGACCTGGACAACGTGGCTAAATTCCTAAAATGCATAAAATCCAACAAGATTTTGGTTACAAATAAACTACCATTACTACTACCGTAGGGGAATCTTTTTCTCAAACATTTAAACATAATTGAGAATTTGTCTTTACAAGAGCAGAACCTGGTTTAAGAATTAGATGAAATGGTTAATAAACTGAGACTTACTTTATTCCCTTGTATATATTGCAATTACTTTTTTTGGACCTCGGTTTATTTCCCTATTTTGATTAACTTTTAAAACAGTTCTAATAAATAAAATACTTAATTCATAGTGAAGAAAACTATTTTTGTTGATCATTATTCGTTTTTATGGAGTTATCTGAAGGGCCCATGCAGTCAAGTAGTGTGTTAAATTTTGTGCTTTGTCTACTTTGTCTATAACCAGTTTTGTTATTGAAGTTATCAGCCTTTCTTCTTCCCTCCTTCTTATATTGCTTTGTGTTTTCTTTTTTTTAAATGTTTTCTAGTTCAGTGTTTGCTTGCTATGCAACTTAGAGAAAATTTTACTTTGCATTCGAGCCTTCCTTTTGGCAACAAGTAGGGTATTAGAATGATTTATTTTGCTGTTGTTGAAAAATGAATATACTTCTAAATATTATCTTTCATTTTCTAGCATTTCATATTCCTAATGGAAAATTATTAAAAAATTGAAAAATCGGAGCTTTTCTGAGCTAGATTTCCTAACCTTTCGTGGGTGTAAGTCTGGTTTTATTAATAATATTTGTTTTTCTAATAAAGTTGGGTTTTAATTTTCAGAAAATAAGAACATACATGTTTAAAATACATCTGATTTTAATAATTGGGTACATTTTTGCAGATTTTTTAATTAAGTTGGGGTTTAGTTTTCATAAATATGGACATCCCACTTTAAAATACATCTGATTTTATTAATAACATTTGATCTTTTTTCTAAGTTGGGTTATAGTTTTCAGAAATAAGAACATCCATAACGTTCTGTTCTAAATTTTTCAGTAGAAGATAGAAACAGTTATACTTTGATTGTGACTATTCGCCATTAAGATAAAGAGTTCTTTTTGAATTCTGCGTTTTCTCAAAGAGGTGTAAAAATTTTCAAGTTCTCTTCTGAAGATAAAAAGTTCCTCTTTAATTCTGAGTTTTCTCAATAAAGTGAAGAAAAAGTTCACCCCCCCCCCCTTCTGAATTTTCTCAAAGAAAAAAAATAGTTACTGATCAATTCTAATTTTTTTTTCAAAAGAAAATAAAAAGTTTCCACTTCAGCTCTGAATTTTGGCAAAGACGGGAAACAAGTTTTGAGTTTCCTTTGGAGTTGACATCGTACCCTAAAAAAAATAATGGAAACAAAGACGAAGTAATGCATTAAAATATCTTTATTGTTATAATTACATGATAAATATCATCCTAAAAATGAACTCTGACACCGAAATGGAATAAGTATCATATCACGAGAAAACATTATGAAAAAATTTTATAATAGGCTTTGAAACAACCTTTATTTCTATGGATGAATGGGTGAAGCCTAAATTAAACAGAAATTAGAAATCCTTGGAAATCAAGTAGTGAGACGATTATGAGTATGAATCGCGTAGGATCGTTAGCACCAATGACCCTAAACACGAAGGACCTCAACCTCCATAGGTCCCCATACCCCCACCCGCCCAGGGGCCCCCTCCCCCAACTCTTTTGCCCCCCCTTTTTTTATACTTTTTTTTTAAGTTTTTTAACTTTTTTTATTTTTTTTTAACATGGTGTTTTTTTCACCCCTTTTTTATATCTCTTGGAATGACCTGGAACATACTTAATACACAAAAATCACATTTAATATTCTCAAAATTCAAAATGAGAATGATAAAGAAATGTTAGTCGTGACTTTTACTATTAGAAAAATAACGTTTGTAGTAGCACTTTTTTTCTTTTTTTTGGGGGGTTGGGACTTCGAAATTATTAAAATGACATATCTTAAAATGACAGGAAATATGCTTACGGCTATAGCAATCGTACTCGATATGGATGTGCGAGATTGAGATATCCGGGTTAGAGCTTAATATATTCAGTCTTTGAGTATAAAATACAGGTCCAAATTACAATTTCGTATAGTTTGAAAAGCTAACTTCAAGGATGTATGGTGTTTTCGATTGCGAATTCATTGGCTTGAAGAAATCATCATGTGGGGTGATTTTTGAATGTGCGTTTCTATTGCTGACCACAGATCGCAGAGAAGTCTCTTGTTATCAGTGGCATATCAACTACAATATGTATGCTTACAATAGAGACATGTGGCGCAATACATTATGCGTTATAAACAAACTAGGTATATATGATAGAGTGATACCCCCATTCTATGATGAAGGGAAGGATCTATCCATGGTACAAGAGAAAGTTAGAGAAATATGTAGTTTTTTTGGTGTAACAGCACTATACGCGAAAGGGAATGTACCCACTGACCAACTTTTAATCGACAAATGCAAATCCGAAATACAAATATTCAACTTTGAAAATTTTAATTGTGAGGTTTTTCCCATTAGAATACACAGCTCGGAGGACGAGGTTTAATGTCTTAGAAGATCGGTTCCGATAAATATTCCTTCTCGGAGTTTATGTGTAAGATATCCCAGGAAGAAGAAGAACAACAAAATCTGTGATAAATATTGGGATCACACCAAGTGGATGATGAACAATGAGGAACTTTTATAACACCCATCACCCCCACGACTATCCAACGGTCTTTTTAAAGACCAAAAAATTTATAAAAACTTCGTAACCATGGTCATATGAATCTTTTCTGTGCCTTGACAGAAAACAAAACATCGCATCGTACTAGTCTGAAATAGTTTTTTTTGTACCATGTGAAAAAATTCACAAAGGGTTTGATGCAATGCACGGCTAATCAGATCAACCCTCGGTATAACTTACCAAAACTCCAAAAACTGAATGCTGAAAGCTAATTAGGCACGAAAGGTAGTTTAGTTTTAATTCTGTATCCAAATATGTATAGTTTACTAGGTTTTAGACTATTTGTTAAAGTTACAAACAAAAGCTAATCCTCATAAATTAAAGAAAAAGGGGAAACACCCCAGTAGGGAATGATTTTCATGTCTTGAGTCGAAGTACCCTTTTTAAGCCTTACATGATATCATGCAGCGACAGTGTCGTTTACAACTGGTTTGTGCAGAAAAACAAACATTTTGGCCTAAATACAACAAAAAAGCTATCAAGCATAGAGGCTACGAGAAAGGGAATCAACTTAAAATTATCGAAAAAGTTTGTGCACAATCTTTTATATTCTGAAGACAGGTTGCCACGTGACATTTTTCATATTTGAGCATAAAAGCAGTAGGTTAAAAGTGAAATACTATTATAGGCAATGGTTCGGAAGCTTCATTTGGATTTGATTTTGATGTTGGATAAAAATTCGGTCATTTTTATAGAAACTGCATTAGTTTCACGGAAAACATCTTTCAGCGTACATTAATTTTAAATGAAAAGTGTTAAATGCAAATTCATTTTGGTTTTTATGTTGGATAAAAATTCGTTCATTTTTATAGAAACTGCAATAGTTTCACGGGAAGCATCTTTCAACGTGTTTTAAGTTTTAAAAAAAGCATTCATTGAAAATCAAATTTGATTTGATATTGGATAACAATCCATCCATTCTTATAGAAACTGCAATAGTTTCACGGAAAATATCTTTCAGTGTATTTTAAGTTTAAATGAAGAGTATCAAATGCTAATTCATTTTGATTTCGCTGTTGGATAAAAATTCGTTCATTTTTATAGAAACTGCAATAGTTTCACGGGAACTATGTTTCAGCGTGTTTTAAGTTTAAATGAAAAGTATTCAATGAAAATAAATTTGATTTTGATGTTGGATAAAAATCCATCTATTCTTATAGAAACTGCAATAGTTTCACGGAAAACATCTTCTGATTTAATACGTTCAATAAACTAGCTAGTGTCGATAACCGGACATAGAGTACCAGTGGGAAAGCCGCATCGTGTCTCTGAACAAGCATAGAGAACGATTGTTAGAGCCGTAAGCATATACCATGTCGTTCTATGAAACGTAAAAATCTAAGTGTCAGAGTGAATTGAATTTAGGTTAAATAGATTATAGATGGCAGCACACCGGCTCAGACACACAGTCATAGTGAGAGAGACATGCAAAAAGTTGGGTTAATCTAGGTTCACTTAGAGTGGCGTCACTCTAAGTGAACCTAGATTAACTCAACTTTTTGCTTGTCTCTCTCACTATGACTGTGTGTCTGAGCGGGTGTGCTGCCATCTATAATCTATCTAACCTAAATTCAATTCACGAACCTAGATTAACCCAACTTTTTGCATGTCTCTCTCACTATGACTGTGTGTCTGAGCTGGTGTGCTGCCATCTATAATCTATCTAACCTAAATTCAATTCGAAGTTAGGGAAACAACGTATTTCTCTAACTTCCTCTTGTACCACGGATAGATCCTTCCCTTCATCACAGAACGGGGTATCACTCTATCACATTAACCTAGTTTGTTTATAACGAATAATGTATTGCTCCACATGTCTCTAATGTAGGCATACATATTGTAGTTGATATGCCAGTGATAACAAGAGACTTCTCTACGATATGTAGTCAGCAATAGAAACGTATATTCAAAAATCACCCCACATGATGACTTCTTCAAGCCAATGAATTCGCAATCGAAAACACCATACATCCTTGAAGTTAGCTTTTCAAGCTACATAAAATTGTAATTTGGACCTGTATTTTATATTCAAAGACTGAATATGTTAAGCTCTAACCCGGAGATCTCAATCTCGCATATCCATATCGAGTACGATTGCTATAGCCGTAAGCATATTTCCTATCATTTTAAGGTATGTAAAAAGAAGTTGAATAATTTTGAAGTCCCCCCCTTCAAAAAAAAGTGCTACTACAAACATTATTTTTCTAATAGTAAAAATCACGACTAACATTTCTATATCATTCTCATTTTGAATTTTGAGAATATTAAATGTAATTTTCTTTTGTTTTAAGTATGTTCCATGTCATTCCAAGAGATGTAAAAAAAAAGAGGTGAAAAAAAACACCATGTTAAAAAAATAAAAAAAGTAAAAAAACTAAAAAAAAGTATAAAAAAATGGGGGGAGGGGGCCAAAAAGTTGGGGGAGGGGGCCCCTTGGCGGTTGGGGGTATGGAGACCTTTGGAGGTTGAGGTCCTTGGTGGATTGGGTCATTGGTGCTAACGATCCTTGACGATTCATACTCATAATCGTCTCACTACTTGATTTCAAAGGATTTCTAATTTCTGTTTGTTTCAGGCTTCACCCATTCTTCCATAGAAATAAAGGTTATTTTAAAGCCTATTATAAAAAATTTTCATATTGTTTTAACGTGATATGATACTTATTCCATTTCGGTGTCATAGTTCATTTTTAGGATGATATTTATCATGGAATTATAACAATAAAGATATTTTAATGCATTACTTCGTCTTTGTTTCCATTATTTTTTTAGGGTACGATGTCAACTCCAGAGGAAACTCAAAACTTGTTTCCCGTTTTTGCAAAAATTCAGAACTGAAGTGGAAAATTTTTATTTTCTTTTGAAAAAAAAATTTAGAATTGATCTGTAACTTTTTTTTTCTTTGAGAAAATTCAGAGGGGGGGGGGGTTGAACTTTTTCTTCACTTTATTGAGAAAACTGAGAATTAAAGAGCAACTTTCTATCTTCAGAAGAGAACTTGAAAACTTTTACACCTCCTTGAGAAAACGCAGAATTCAAAAAGAACTCTTTATCTTAATGGCGAATAGTCACAATCAAAGTATAACTGTTCCTATCTTCTGCTGAAAAATTTAGAACAGAACGTTATGGATGTTATTATTTCTTAAAACTATAACCCAACTTTTTATAAAAAAAAATCAAATGTTATTAATAAAATCAGATGTATTTTAAAGTGGGATGTCCATATTTCTGAAAACTAAACCCCAACTTTATTAAAAAATCTGCAAAAATGTACCCAATTATTAAAATCAGATGTATTTTAAACATGTATGTTCGCATTTCTGAAAATTAAAACCCAACTTTATTAGAAAATCAAATATTATTAATAAAACCAGACATACACCCACGAAAGGTTAGGAAATCTAGCTCAGAAAAGTTCCGATTTTTCAATTTTTTAATAATTTTCTTTTAGGAATATGAAATGCTAGAAAGTGCAAAGATAATATTTAGAAGGATATTCATTTTTCAACAACAGCAAAATAAATCATTCTAATACCCTACTTGTTGCCAAAAGGAAGGCTCGAATGCAAAGTAAAATTTTCTCTAAGTTGCTTAGCAAGCAAACACTCAACTAGAAAACATTTTTTTTAAAGAAAAAACAAAGCAATATAAGAAGGAGGGAAGAAGAAAGGCTGATAACTTCAATAGCAAAACTGGTTATAGACAAAGTAGACAAAGCACAAAATTTAACACACTACTTGACTGCATGGGCCCTTCAGATAACTCCATAAAAACGAATAACGATCAACAAATATAGTTTTCTTCACTATGAATTAAGTATTTTATTTATTAGAACTGTTTTAAAAGTTAATCAAAATAGGGAAATAAACCGAGGTCCAAAAAAAGTAATTGCAATATACACAAGGGAATCAAGTAAGTCTCAGTTTATTAACCGTTTCAGCTAATTATTAAACCAGGTTCTGCTCTTGTAAAGACAAATTCTCAATTATGTTTAAATGTTGAGAAAAAGATTCCCCTATAGTAATAGTAATGGTAGTTTATTTGTAACCAAAATCTTGTTGGATTTAATGCATTTTAGGAATTTAGCCACGTTGTACAGGTCCTTGACCGCCTTAAGGTCTGTAAAATTTTATCACGTAGCTTACACATTAACTTCTTCCTCGGGTTAATCATCAATTAGAATAGACAATTAATTGAAAACAGAAATTATTCCTTCCCATAGGCATACGGAAGGGGGCAGAGGGGGCATCTTCCCCCTAGGAATTCAAATTTACACCGGACATGGCTGATAAGCAGATGGTTGAAAAAGCAGCTTAAAAAAGTTAGATGGCTAAAAAAGTAGTTGATAGAAGGTAGATGGTTGAAAAAGCTGGAAATAAACAGC
The DNA here is from genome assembly GCF_049724085.1 of Artemia sp. Qi Xiang Cuo. Taxonomy (NCBI): domain Eukaryota; kingdom Metazoa; phylum Arthropoda; class Branchiopoda; order Anostraca; family Artemiidae; genus Artemia; species Artemia sp. Qi Xiang Cuo. The sequence continues at coordinate 15,542,406 of NC_142805.1, forward strand.
TGGGATGACAGAATAAAAGTCAAACAAGAAGCAATTATCCATAATGGCTTGGAAAGACTTAGCTCTAATCCAAGAAGATTGATTAATGCTGAAGCTTATTGATGATTTATGATTTTGGGTGATTACTTATTAATAAAGATTTCATAGGTATGATAGAACTTGCTGGCAATGTAAGGTTTTGTGAACTGCCAATATAACTTCAGCCCCCCGCCCTTCATCACAGAATCGGCTGCCCCCCTAGAGAAGAGCCTACGTATGCCCATGTCCCTACCCCCTCATATATTTGATTTTGAAGCTACAGAAAACACGAGAATTACTAGGATCGATATTTGGGGAGGAATCGGGGTAAACAAAATTCTCTCATTTCACAAAAATCCAAAAATAATTTAGTTAGTTCGGTAGAATGAGGCCTTGCATTGTCGTGCAATAGCAGAACTTTTCTTTTGTCCCTTTCTTTTAGGGGTCATGTGAATTGTTTCGAAACGACAACCATTTTGCGATTTGATAGTGTCTCATACATCAAGGTACTCGGTTAATATTTGGCGCTTAATATACTAATAACAGTTGCCATAATCCTTCGTCCTGCCACCGTCAGTTTTTCTGATTTAGAACAGGGTCTCCTTTTTTCTCATGATCACTGTGTCTCCTTTATCTCATGTTTGATTTATCTGCCCCTTTTTCTTCATTAATTAAAAAAACTTTTTCCACAAAATAAGTTTTTCAAAGAAAATTAAAGAACTCCATTAAACAAAAAATGAGCAAAAATAAAATCAAATAACCTACCAATCGTGAAACTACCACAAATCAGCATCAATAAATAAATGAAACCCAAAACGAACAGAAATTAAAATAAGTTCGGCGCAAAACCCCTATGCCTTCCCAAGGCCAGAACAAAATTTGCACTTTACTGAAAAAATTTAAATGTTTTTACTTTTATATTTTTAATAAATCAAATAATTCTAACATTTGGATTACTAAATATCAGTATATGTGTATTAAACTGACAATGCATATTCATTTGTATTTTTTCAGTAAAGTACAAATTTATTTGCATTTTACACTTTACCCACATCGTTCTTTACTTAGACAGCGCTATCGCGCTGCCTATGATGCATTGTCTAATATCTTTTTCTCCGTAGTATATCTGATTCTTTTTCTTTTTGGTTTATCACTTTTTTTTGTAAGATTAAACAGTTGCCTATACAGGGGTGACAATTCGAGGGGCGATCAGATGAATGTAATTCTCCCTCTTGAATTTTTAAAATACTTGTTTTTGATATTTCTTTGAGAAACAAAAAACAAAAGTCCCCTCCCCCTCTCTAGGTTTTGAAAAAAAACCTTTTACGTATCTTCATACAAAAGAATGAAATCCTCCTCCTACATTTTCGAGAACTAGCACCTTTCTGCCAAGGTCTCATCACCTATGTCAGTTCGTTGAATTAATGCATGGAACTCATTTTGAAGAAGGTGAAAACTTCGCAAGGACCTTTTTAAGAGAAGACGAGCCAGCTTAAAGACCTGGTTGAAATTGATAGAAGGTGAGAAGCTTCGGGAATGTTCATTGCGCTACCATTCCTTATTGCATTCAATTCAGTTTAATTCAATTTATTCAAATGCAGATTTGGATCAGGAGCAGGTTTCAGCCTTACACAAACCGGTGTCTCGAATACCAAACCATTTGTGGTTTATTTTACATATTTTTTTCGGATTGAGATGATGGATCTTCCTTAAAGAGATTTATCCTATTAAAAATCCATTACCAGGTTCCTTTTTACAACTAGAGGAAATTTTAAAAAAAGGGTCTGTAATTGAGCTTCATGCGTCATTTGTCAATATCTGCTAAAGCATATACCGGTCGTGATAATAGCTGAATTATGACTGAAATCTGAGAGGCTTGACTGTCGAGTCAGAAACCTGTCTGCTAAGACATATACCAGTCATGATAATAGTTGAATGACCGTGGTAACTCAATGTGCCATTTAAACTGCACCGTATATTCATGCCTCTGATCAAATTACCATATATGGAGTACCCTCTGTATCCGCTCTCTCTGATTGGCCCCAAAAATGGGTGTTGCCTCAGAAACCCGTCTGGTAAGACATGTACCGTCTGTAGCAATAGGTGAATGTCCCTGGTAAGCCAATGTACCGGTTAAACTGGACACATATCCATGCCTCAGGTGTAGGGTTCAGATCAATAGGTGCATGGTAGAGGTAAGACATATTACGCAAGCACGGGTGAAACTGTATACGCTATCACTACTTAAATACTGAAAGAACTTTTTCCGTTTGTAGATTTCGCCTCCGTATAAAAGAATTTCCTGTGAGGAGAGGGCATCCTTTTAACAGCAGAAGCACAAGTAAAACCTTATTTTATCTGTACATTTAGTCATATTCTTTTAAATGCTCTTTCTCTGGTTCTTTCAAATATGGCTGTAAATTGTTTCGACTTTTCTATCAAAAATATGAGAAAGGTCAACTCTATGAAGTTTTATCATAAGCTATATTTTGATTTAAATGAATCCTAATTCTACTTCATATTCAAATAAATCATAAATAATTTCTATAGCAATATTATAACCTAGCTGCCTCCATTATATGACCTGAAAGGATAAGTAACAACTAATTAAACAAACTAAGATAGGTCATAACCATGGACAAGAAGTCTATAGAGCTGTGGGACTCACAGACACATATTTACATGCGCTGCTAGTGGTAGGATATTAAGGGGTCAGGTTTGATGCTAGGGGGCGGACAGGGTTGGCTGTGTGAAATCTTTACACTGGAGCATTGTTTTCACGAATCTCAGTGTATTTATACACAACTAGCAGCGCATCCAAAAGATCCAGGATCAAATATCCCCTATTTTCTTCATAGGTAAACCTTACATGTCACAGTAATTTTTTTCCCTTAGGAATATTTTGAACGAAAATAGCTTTTCCAAATTTTATCTGGTACATTTGAGGAAAAAAGGTGTAAGGGAGGGGGGGCTTTCAAAACTTTTTACTCTTTAAAGGCTACGTGATTACTAGTCAAATGAGCTGTTTTTAGAAAATGAGGAGTTCTTAGAAAAAGGCCCAATAAAACATTAAAGCCTAATGGTCTTTATGACAGTTGGTTTTCTATTGTCCAAAACTTAGTAGCAGAAAAAAATTAACTAAAAAAACTAAAATAACTTTACATAAGAGATAACCATTAACAAGCAGTATATAGAGCCATCCTCCCATTTGCGCTACAAATGGGAGGATCTTAGGGGGTCGGGTTTAATGTTAAGGTGTGGGTGGACGGGGTTGGCTGTGCAAAACCTTCCAGTTGGTGGCCCTGTTTCACTGATCTTATTGCAAAACTAAAAAAGAAATAAAACATCTAAACCTTATTGCCTTAATGGCAATAAGGAAATCCTTTTATATGGAGGCAAAATCTACAAACAGAAAAAATTTTTTTAGCATCTAGAAAGAATTATATAATCGTTGCAGTATATAAACCTTTCTTCCCATTTGCGCTGCAAATGGGAGGATATTAAGGGGTCGGGTTTAATGCTAAGGGGTGTGCGGGTGGTGCTGGTTGTGCTCAACAAAATGAGGACTTTTTAGAAAAAGACCCAATAAAACATTAAAGCCTTATGGTCCTTATGACCTTCGGTTTTATATTGTCTAAAACTTAGTAACAGAAAAAAAATAATTAAAAAAATTAAAATAATTTTACAACAGAGATAACCATTAACATGCAGTATACATAGCTATCCTCCCATTTACGCTACAAATGGGAGGAGTGAGTCGGTTTTAATGCAAAGGGACGGGCGGACGGAACTGGCTGTGCAAAACCTTCCAGTTGGTGGTCTTGTCTTCACTGATCTTATTGCACAACTGAATAAACAATAAAACATCGAAACAAAACAAGCAAAATCTACAAACAGAAAAAATTCTTTTAGTATCTAGAGAGAATTATATAATCGTTGCAGTATATAGAGCTATCCTCCCATTTGCGCTACAAATGGGAGGAGGGGGTCGGATTTAATGCTAAAGGGCGGGCGGACGGGCCATGCTGTGCACAACCTTCAAGGTGGTGGACCTGTTTTTACTAATCTTAATGTACAACTAAAAAACAATCACACGTAGAAACCTTATTGCCTTTATTGAATTTATTTTTCTTTTGTCAAAAGCTTAGTAACATAAAATAAATGATTTAAAAAACTCAAATAACTTTATACAAGAGATAAACATTCACGAGCTGTATATAGAGCTATACTCCCATTTGCGGATATCAGGGGATCGGGTTTAATGCTAAGGGGTGGCCGGGCAGGGCTGTCTGTGCACAACAAAATGAGTAGTTTTTAGAAAAATACCCAATAAAACATTGAAGCCTTGTGGTCTTTATAACCTTTGGTTTTCTATTGTCTAAAACTTAGTAACAGTAAAAAATTAATTTAAAAAAAAACTAAAAAAAACTTTACAAAAGAGATAACTATTAACAAGCACTATATAGAGCTATCCTCGCATTTGCGCTACAAATGGGAGGATATCAGGGGGTCGGGTTTAATGATAAAGGGTGGGCGGACGGGGCTGGCTTTGCACAACCTTCCCGTTGGTGGCCCTGTTTTCACTAATCTTAGTGCACAACTAAAAAATAATAAAGCATCGAAACCTTAGTGCCTTTATGACTTTTAGTTTTCTATCGTCTAAAACTTAGTAACATAAGAAAATTAATAAAAAAAAAACTAAAATAACTTTACACAAGAGATAACCATTCTAAAAGCAGTATATAGAGCTATCCTTCCATTTGCGCTGCAAACGCAAGGAAATTAGGGGTCGGATTTAATACTAGGGGGTGTGTCATTTGAGCCCCGTCCAAAGTTTATACGACCACCTCTTCCATTAAAATCTTATATGCCCCCGCAGCATAAGTTAAAGACCCTCCCCTGGGCTCTGGGAGGGGGGGGGTTGTTGACCCTTAAGTTTTTGTTATCTGATCGTTGGACTACTTCAAACAAACTGGCAACAAGAGCGGATCCAGGATTTTTTGTTCAGGGGGGGGGGGTTACCCGATATTTACAGGTATTTACCTGTAAAAATACCTTTACAGGTATTTTTTAGACTAATTTTCGACTCGGTTAAAAATTTCGAGGGGGGGGGGGGTTCAAACCGGGTAACCCCCCCCCCCCTGGATACGGCCTTGACTGGCTATCTCAAAATTTTAATCGGATGCATTTGAAAAAAACAGCGTGTGTGTGGGGGGATGCCCTCCGATCTCTTTTGGCTTATAAAAAGAAAACAAGAAATTCCAATATCCAATCAAATGAGCCACTTCTGAAGTTTATACGACCTCTCCTTACATAAAAACCTTATATATCCCAGGGCATAACTTAAAACCCTTGGCCCCGGGCTCTGGGGGTTGGTGCCAACCTCTAAGTTTTTATTATCTGATGTTTGAACTATTTTTAACAAAATGGCTATCTCAAAATATTTATTGGGTGGGTTTTGGGATATAAGGGCGTGGAGGGGGGGGGCGGGGCTAATTGCCTTTACGTCTCTCTTGACTCTATAAAAGTGAACTAGAACTTTCAATTTTAAATCGAATGAGCCCTCTCTGAAGTTTATACGAGCATTCCTTCTGGAAGAACCCTTCCAGAGGAACCTCCCATCTGCGCTGCAAATGCGAGGATCTTAGGGGGGTAAGATTTAATGCTAGTGGGCTTGTCATTTGAGTCCCCTCCAAAGTTTATACGACCACCTCTTCCATTAAAACCTTATATACCCCCGCTGCATAAGTTAAAGCCCCTCCCCTGGGTTCTGGGGGGGGGGGGGTATGTCGACCCCAAAGCTTTTGTTATGTGTTCGTTGGACTACTTCACAGAAACTGGCAATCTCAAAATTCTGATCGGAGGCATTCGGAAAAAAGTGTTTGTGGGGGGGGGGGGAGATGCCCTCCGATCCCTTTTGGCTCATAAAAAGGAAACAACAACTTTCAACATCCAATCAAATGAGCCACTTCTGTAGTTTATATGACCTCTCCTTACATAAAAACATTATATCCCGGGCATAACTTAAAACACTTGGTCCCGGGCTCTGGGGGTTTGTGCCAACCTCGAAGTTTTTATTATCTGATGTTTGAACCATTTTTAACAAAATAGCTATCTCAAAATTTTTATTGGACGGGTTTTGGGAAATAAGGGAGTGATAGGGGGGGGGGCTAATTGCCCTTCATTCTCTTTTGACTTTATAAAAGTGAACTAGAACTTTCAATTTTAAATCAAACGCCTGCCCCCGGGCCCTGGGGGGTTGTGACGACACCTAAGTTTGTGTTATCAGACTTTTCAGCAATTTTTAACTTAATGGCTATTTCAAAATTTTGTCGGATGCATTTAGGGGAGAAGGGGCGTGGGGGGGGGGAAAGGCTAGTTTACCTCCAATCTCTTTTGACTCTAAAAAACTGAATTATAACTTTCAATTTCCAATCAAATGAGCCATCCCTTTACGTTCTCTTTAAGTTTTTACGAGCATTCCTTCAATAAGAACCATATATTCCCCCAGGGCATAGCTTACAACGCCTGCCCTCGGGCATGGGGGGCTGTGTCAACCCCGGAGTTTTTGTTATATGATCTTTGAACTATTTTAAAAAAAAGCTATCTAAAAGTTCTTATCGGATGGGTTTGACGAAAAACAAAGGCGTTGAGGAGGGGGGCTAGGTGCCCTCCAACCTCTTTCGACTCTTAAAAATTGAACTAGAACTTTCAATTTCCAATGAAATGAGCCCTCATTAAAGTTAATACGAGCATCCCTTCCATAAGACCCATATATGTCCCAAGGGAATAACTTACAACGCCTGCCCCTGGGCCCTGGGGGTTCGTATCAATACCGAAATTTTTTTATATGATCTTTGAACTATTTTTAACAAAATAGCTATCTTAAATTTTTTTTTGGATACATTCGGAAAAAATGAGTTGTTTTTGGGGGGGGGGGAAGCTGGTTACCCTCCAATATCTTTTGACGCTTAAAAAGTGAACTAAAACTTTAAATTTTCAGTAAAATGAGCCCTCTCTGAAGTTTATACGATTATTCCTTCCATAAGAACCATATATGCCCCCAGGGCATAACTTATAACCCTTGCCCGTGAAGACTATGGGGGAGTGTCCTCCTCAAACATATAAATTCCAGAACTTTCAACTACATTGAACAAAATGGTTATATCAAAATTTGATTGGATGTGTTTGGGGAAAGGGTGGACGTGGAAGGGGTTTCAGTTGCCTTAGAATCACTTTCGACTATTAAAAAGGGAACTAGCCATTTAAATTTCTAGTCGAACGAGCCCTTTCTGAAGTTTCTACGACAACGCTGTCTGTACAAAATCTTATTTCCCCCCAGGGCATAACTTATAACCCTTGCCCAGAGAGCTGTGAGGGGGGGGGTTGTCATCCTCAAAAACCTAATTTCCAGAACCTAAAACTACGTTGAATAAAATGGCTATCTCAAAATTTTGATTGGGTGGGTTTGGGGAAAAGGTGGGCGTGAGAGAAAGGTTAGTTGCCTTCCAAACGACTGTTAAAAAGAGCACTAGCCCTTTGAATTTCCAATCGAATAAGCCTTTTTTGAAGTTTCTACGACAACGGCTTCTATAAAAACCTTATATGCCCTCAGGGTATAACTTACAACCCTTGCCCTGAAGGCTGTGGGGGAGTGTCCTCCTCAAAAACATAATTTCTATCTGGAAATCAACTACACTGAACAAAATGGCTATCTAAAAATTTTTCTTGGATGTGTTTCGGGAAATGATGGGCGTTGAAGGGGTGTTAGTTGCCTTCCAATCACTTTCGACTATTAAAAAGGGCAAAGGCCCCTCCAATTTCTAATTGAATGTGCCCTTTTCTATATTTCTACGATAACTTCTTCGATACGAAGTGCCCTGCTCTAAAGGAAAAAAAATAATAAAGGATACATTGTGCCAACATCGTTCTTATATGCCCCCCGGGCACAACTTAAAACCCTTGCCCTGAGGGTTGTAGGGGAGTGTCTTCCTCAAAAATATATTTTCTATCTGGAAATCGACTACGCCGAACAAAATGGCTATCTCAAAATTTTGATTGGATGTGTTTGTGAGATTGATTGGCGTGGGGGGGGGAGGCTAGTTGCCCTCCAATCACTTTCGGCTATTAAAAAGGGCACTAGAACTCTCGATTTCCAATTGAATGAGCCCCCTTTGAAGTTTCTACGACGACCCCTTCTATATGAAGTGCATCTGGGGAAAAAAATAATTAATAATAATGATAATAAAACATTGGAGCCGTATGGCATTTACTATAGGCAACGCTATAGCGTTGCCTCTGATAGTGTTGGTTATTGAGAAGTATACAGATGTTTTCAAGAGGGATTTTCTCTGGGTGGGGGGGGGGGGGGGGTCGGAGGAGGAGATTACATGGGAGGATCTTTTAATAGAGGATTTTTCCTTGGGGGAAGGGACATTTCTATGAAGGGGGTGCCAGCTGTCCCAGCATTATTTAAAAACGATCAGAAATTAAATAAAAAAAATAAGTTTTTTCAACTGAAAGTAAGGAGCAACATTAAAACTTAAAACGAACAGAAATTATTACGTATATGAGAAGGTTCACCCCCTAATCAATACCTCGCTCTTTACGCAGCCAAAACAAAGTAAAATTAATATGCCAATTTCGTTTTAATTATTCATGTAAGGTGAGCCAAAATCAACTTGTAAGGTGTGCCCCTCCTCAACACCTCGCTCTTTACGCTAAAGTTTGATTCTGTCTCACAACTTTATTTTTTAAAATAATAAAAAAATTTAGCGTAAAGAGCGATGCGTTGAGGAGGTGACAGCCCCTTTCATATACGGAATACTTTCAGTACGTTTTAAGTTTTAATGTCGCTCCTTACTTTCAGTTGAAAAAACTTTTTTTTATTCAATAAATGATAGATCCAACAAGCTGAGCATGGCATACAATATACTTTATTATTATAACTTGAAAAGAAAAACAGACAGAGAAACAGCTTCTTACTGCAGTTATCATCTAAATTATTTCAAATTTAACTTCCTCTGAATAAAAAAGAATTGTGATGTTCTGTGGAGGCCAAGGAGAATGAAGACTATCTCTTAGGGGGTATAATATTTGTGAAATGTGGACCTAGCTGGAAATGCACCCTAAAACATCTAGGTAAGATATTTTTATAATAGTTTAGTTTAAATATTAGGTTTGGTAAAATTATGTAAGACCAGAGACAGGTAGAATTTAAATTTGTTAATAAATATTTTGTAGTGAATCTTTAGCTGACTCGTGATTTATCACTATTTCTAGTAATTTGTTATATTGTCTAAATAAGAATGAATCACTAAATCAGCGCATAAATCACTAGCCTATTGAAGAAAATCTCTAAATACACCAGAACATCATTAAAACCTGGTGATTTTTTTCCTTATTGTGTGTATTATTCAGCACTACACCTTAGTACCTAACTGAATGAGAGTGTGGGGAAACAGGCTCCGAAGTAAAGCTGAATTTCTTAACCCAGGTTAGACAGAATAACCCCTGGTCTTGCTTCAAGAAATATGTGCGGGGATCTTTTCAGTAGGCTTGGCACAACTTCTAGAAAAAAAAAACACTAAAAAAGAAGTAGTGAAAAATTGCGTATTTTACAGGAGCAAGGGTATTTCAGTCCCTCTTGATCAAGTTTTCCTGGGTTTAATTTGCAGCGTTTTATTCAATCTCATTTACTACACATTGTTATCTATTTACTTTTTATTATAATAACTATTTTATTTTTATTTCTGCTTTTATTTTTATTAAAAGTAATACTTTTAATTTAAATAAAAAAAATATTTATAGAAATATAATAAAAGTATACTTTTATTATAAATTTTTTATTTAATAAAGTCACAATTTTTATTTTTATTAATTACTATTTACATAGTTATTTACTTTTCTTTATACACATAGTTAAGAGTAGAGTCATAAACGTACTCATTTTCCTCACAACTTTTATAAGATCCTTAATAAGAAAGTAATTAACATACAAAAATGTCGGTAAAACCAAGGTTGTACAATGGAACTAACACGGCTTATCTCTAGTGCCCCTAGAAAAAATTTTCCTCACAGTACATATTTCTCAGCCAGGTCAACAAAATAAACTGTTCACCCCTTGATTTCAGTCTTTATTCTTTTTAGTTTGGCTAGAACTTAAAAGATCCTTTTCTTAAAATTTTCAAAAGCAGGTAGTCGACTGATAAAATATGGTGGAATTTTATTTAAAATCATATAAATATACAACTTGGAATTTACATCCTTGTAAATAACAACATGAAACTCAAACAGAGGGGAGAGCCGATGGGGGTTTGAACATCGCACTTATTTCTTCAATTGTTTTGTTCTTTGTTTCTGGTACGCGGTGGACTGTGAAACAAATGAACACGGCCAACAGAACACCAAATATGACAAATACATATGGACCAAGCAGTTGCTAAAAAGAAAACAAGACATAAGTTACTATGACAAATTTACATTATGTTTCTCGTGGAGCTGTAATGTGTAGAAGTGGAGCTATATAGTAGAACACTTTAATTAGCAGATAGTCATCCAAAAGAGTTAAATTACTAAAAAGTACACGAGTAAACTACAGTAAAAGAGTTAGCTATAAGTTGAAGTAAAGAGCACTAAAACGAATAAAGTGCAAGTCCCAGATGTTGTTAGCTGCCCAGAAATAGTAGCGTTCAGGGTAAAAAAAAAATGCAAATAAGATAATATGCAGAATAAGGTTATTGGCTTTTGTGACTCTAATTTATTGGCTCTTTGTTAAATGATCTGAAATATTTTGGTTAGATTTACAGTTTCGATTTTAGGAATCTGAAATTCAAACCATAGTTTGACCTAATGTTAAACTGATGCATCATAGTATTATCAATAGGGTGAGATCATATTTAATTTTCAATATCTGGCCAAGACTAGGAGCCTTAGCAACTTTGCTGTTGTAACTTTTCGGCAAGCAGCTAGGATCCAGAGTTGCTTCCGTCCAGATTTGATGCAAAAATATATAAGAGGTTTTGACATAATGTCAACATTTTATGTCTCTAGCATTGCTTGTAAGGCGATATGGAAGCTTGAAATGACTTTGCAAGCCTCACCGTTGACTGACCATTGCATTTTTATGATTTGACTGTTAGTTTAACTGAGAGACAGTAGACATGTACGTCTGTTTTGTGGCCAAATGGCTAAAATGATAATTGCTTTCAGCGAAATTTTAGTGATTTCATACCTTGTGTACTAGAAAAAATTTTTGGGGCCTCCCCTTTCCTGAACTTGAAAAATTGAATTCTGCTCCATTTAATAACAAAAAAAAATTCAAACTTTGAGGATGTAGGTTTCATTGAAATTATATATAAATTGAAAAATTAAACATATATTAAATTAAGTTAAATTATTGAATTAAATATAAATTAAAAGTTAAACGATACATATAGCGTTAACGACCAAACAAACATTAACGACATAAAACGTTAAATAGTTTTTCTTCCGATTTGAATTGAAAATCAAGTATTTTGTAGTAGGTTGCATCAAGACATGGCTAATTGTAGAAAAAGAAAAGCCAAGACAGATAGTCCAAGTAATTGAGAGGTAAATGTTTAAATGGCTGCACGGGTAAATGGTGGGAGTAAGTATGCCTCTCTTATTGGTTTGTTGACTCAAGGCAAGCCTGCCTAGAGTCTCAATCAGGTTGACCAAGAATTTAAAATTGACATAGGACCGTTAGATTGCCTGGAATGAGAGACAAACAAGGCATGCCTGCTTTCTTAAGAAGGTTGACCAAGAATTTAGAATTGATATAGAACCATTAATTTTCTTGAAATAACAGGCAAACAATCGTTTAAAGCCATCTTCATCTTCCAAATACTACCTATTTGTTGCCTAAGCTTAGCCCCGCGTTCTTAGAAAATTTCAATTTTTCACAAATTGTTAAAATTTTTGTGTCACTTGCCCGAGACTCTAGGCGATGGGTGAACCCAAATATTGTCCCAAATTCCTCTCAATTTACAACTTGTTCATGGATGCCCATCGGCTCCAATCACTTTCCAAATAGTATCTATTCATTGCCTCAGCTCAGTCCAGCAATTTGAGCATATTTCAACTTTTTTCAAGTCTTGGGTCACTTGCCTAAGACTCTGGGTAGGTGGGCGCCTCCAAAAATTGTCCTAAATTCCTCTCTCCTCTTAGAACTTATTCACGGATGCCTAAAACCGTGAATGGTTATACCGTTTCCCTAGCAGTAACCTTGCGAAAAGAGTTTTGCTAATAAATAAAGCCCAGATAGTGAGACCCCAATGCCGAAAACGTCCAAATTTTGTCTAATAATTCATTAAAAAATGGCATCCTGAACCCCTGATGATAATTCACAGAACTTATATGAGGGGGTCACTATGCATTGAAAATAGTGAAAAATGAAATTTGCTCAGAATGCTGGACTGAGGCAATGAATAGATGCTATTTAGTAAGTGATTGGAGACGACGGGCAACCCCTCCCCGCTTATCCTGAAGAGAGAAGCTTGAATGCTAAGCCTTGGACATGGGCTAGACTGGGATCCCATATGAAAATGAAAAAAATATTGTCGGTATATGTTTACCGCAATATTGTTGGTATATGTTTACCGCCTGAGCAACGGTCTAACCATCCAAGGCTTTAGGCATCCGTGAACAAGTGCAGGAGCAACAGAGGAAATTTGGACAGAAATTCGGAAACTCGGGTGCCGGCTTTTATTTTTCTGTTGTTTATTCGGATATGTCAAAGCCCTACAAGACCACAAATCAATTATAATTCAATTATCCAGACCGCGAAATCAATTACAAATACTGGCCAGCGAACTGAATTTTTTTTATAATAAACAATATATGAAAACCCTACAAGGTAACGCATTCCCTAAAGTGATTAACATAAACATAATAATATAGTTGACCATACCGGTTGGATATTTTGACTAAGAATTTGATGGTTTTGAAACTTAAGTTGAGGTATCTCTGCTATGCTTTCAGTTATAATTTATTCAATTCCAAAGGATGTTAAATTTTCCAAAAGGATATTCCTAAAGGATGTTAAAACAAAATTAAAAAACTCTTTTCATTGTGCATAGGAAAAGCTGGATGGCGATGATGATTTTTCTCTTTGAATAATTAATCCACATTTGATTGAAACTAAAACGATTAAGTTAAAAACATTTGGTGGAAATAATATCGGAATTTACACAAACACTCGTCAAAATAATCATGCAGCAGATCAGTAATTGAAAAGGCTGGCGTATTTCGGAGAAAGTAGGAAGACTTTGTTCCGGAGGGGGGGGGATTATTTTGCCCACCCTTCTTCTGATTAAGTAATCAGAAGAAAGGTCTAAAAAGCTTTACAGTATAACACCAAATAAACGCAGCGTTTAGGCTTAAATAGGTAATCTTGCATTCTATGCTTGACCAAGTTTAAATATTCCACTATGCGCTCCTTACATACAATAGACTCATAGACTCATAGACTCATTTATTTATAAACAACTATCGTAGCCGTGGCCGAAGCCCCGACTAAATGGCGCTGTTTAGTACATTGCATAAAACTGGACACTGGCGGTTTAAATAACTGACAAAAAAAGGCACGAAAGAAGTGCTGTGACGGGTTGTTCGACACTTTGGCGGCACTAGTTGATTTTTATGGCGGGTGTTGGCGGTGATAGGTGCAGGTGGGGGAAGCAACGAACGGTGTTTCTGGGACGAAAGAAGGGACTGCCCAAAATTGCACATTAACTGTAAGCGCCTATCACGCAACGTTGGCAGTCGTAAGGTACTAAGGGCAGCCTCATAAGAGTTGTATTTCGGGCCTAGTATCACTTTCACTGCCCGTTTTTGAATGGCTTCCAGATCTTCACTTAGGTATTCAATATTATGAGCCTGAGGGCCCCACACAGGACACGCATATTCAAGGATTGGGCGCACATACGTGACGTAAACCGTCTTCAGCTGACTTTGTGAGAAACCCAGTCGGCGCAAGGTAATTAGCGACTGTAATGCGTAACTACCTTTTTTCACCAGACCGGCGATGTGCGCGCTAAATGAACAGTCGTCACTGAAAGTAACCCCGAGAATCACTGAGGTTGAGGTAGTAGGGTACCAAGGAACCGGGCATGAGAGGTCACGCTTAAGCGGATTAAACCTCATGACTTTTGTTTTATTCATATTAAGCTGGAGGTCATTAATGCTACACGCCTCGAGAAAGGAGTTCCTGATCTCACTGCTGAACTGGGGATACACGTCTGACTTTTCAGCAAGATATTTCAGAAGTAGGGAGAGATCGTCCACGTATTTGAATCTGTCTTCAAACTCGAGGATAATGTAGTTAATTACCGCTAAAAACAAAAGAGCTGCCAGCTTAGGGCCTTGTGGTGCGCCACACGTTAGTTCAGCCCACTCAGAGTTTAAGTCACTAGGGAAGAGAGCATAGACACACTGACAGCGGTTACGCAGGAAGTCAACAACTAAGAGCAAAATATGCTTCCTAGCGCCCATCTTTTTGAGGTTATTTGCTGCTGTATAGTGGCGGATCAAGTCAAAAGCCTTACGATAGTCGACTAAAAGCAGGTCAACGAGGCTACTGATACAAATGAACTAAGTAACGCGAAAAAACATTCAGAAGATTTACGCTTGTCAAAATTATTCAAAACCACAGCATAGAGACTTGATATATAGAAATCCCGTTCCTTTTTTTGACATATTTCTTTATTACTGCATGTTCACAAATTAATTTTTACTATATATTTTCCCAGTAGCAATCCCAACTATTTGAATAGTTTATTCAGTGTATTAAGAGTGCCCTTTTTTTCTGTGCACAGCCTTGCAAGTTCCATACCGTATGTTGTACGGCATCAGGAATGTGGCTCCAGTATTTTTATTGGCGGGTGGGGGGGGGGGCAAGAGGGGTCTCTATCTGTAGAGTCAAGGGGCCTGGGTTATACATAATATATATTTTTCTCCAAATTATAGGGGGACAACTGCCCCCCTCGGCCCCCCCTAAGCGACGCCACTGCTATTCATTGTAGTTAATAGAAATTTACTTACTGCAAGAGGCAAAAATCCGATACCAATGAAGAAATTTGCCGTCCAGTTCACAGTAACTGAAATAGATGAAGCGAGTGGTCTGGCAGATTGATTGAATAGTTCAGTTACTAAAAACCAAGGAATGGAACCTGGACCAGTGGCGAAAGCAACAACAAATCCAATTACTAGGACAATGCTGATATACGGAATCCAAGGGGCCATATCCTGGAATGAAAAATATGATTACAATAGAGAAAAACTTCAGTAATAGCTCAAGATGATGTCTAGTTTTTTTGTTAGGAAGATAAACTATTGGCATGATTTGACTTATTAACAATATAAAACAACGCATACTCATATTCCAGTACTCTCGGCCAATATGGGATTTGCTATAAACAGGATGGATCTCATTTCCAGGAAATGAGTTAAAAAAGATTTCAGTTAGAAATATCCTTCCTTTTAGATTTAAAATCTTTTAAGTAGAGCTGACATATTTTGGGATTACCTTTCCCAAAAGGGCGTAGTCTTTTGTACGTTAATCTTCAGATTTATTATTACAGTGACAGCTACAAAATTTATTTATTTCGCAAACATTTTCACCTAACAAGGCCCATACTAAATTTATTCTACGACTAATACTACTTACCCAGCAACTACTACGACTACTACAACCAAAGCTGAGGGTATTAAGGTGAAGGTCTCAGGGAGTGATTAGGCTGATGTTGAATTAAATCAAATACGTTATTAAAATTCAAATTAAAATTGTATTTGTTCACTCACAACTTCCATTGCTTTTTACTGTCTTGCTTAGGACAAAGTCCACCAAAATACATCCATATATACGGGGGAGAATTACAATTCTGCTCGAACACATATCCTTCACCAAATAAGCTACTGTAGTCACTTTCTACTTTATCCGCAGCGTCATTAGTAAAAGCCCTATTTCGATGTCTCTTTTACAACGCTCTGTGCCTAACACCCCTAACTCTGTTCCTGTTCTGTCTCTAAAACCTTCACGAAATAAACCCTCCTTTACGTCCATATTGTCAGGAATCGAAAGAAAACCATACGAGGTAGATCCCATTTTTTAGGTTATTTACGCTCCTCGCACTTTCATATTTGAAAACAAGTTATATTAAATCATATCTAGATATATACTTAAATTTTAATTTTATTGTTTTCTTTCTGCGAACGAAAATTCAATTATTTTCTTTTCTTTCTCAATTTTATTATTTTCTTACCGAGAGCCAAGCTATGAAACAGGCTCACCTAATAAACCAATGCATAATACACTTTTTTTTATTTAAAGACAGCAATCAATACCAAGGTAAAATACAGAAAAAAAACAAGGCTCGTGGTTAAATGGTAATTTTGAATTGATGAAGTAATAAAACACAGTTAATGCATATGAGAAAAAAATTATGAGTTTTCAATAAATATCCCTGAAAAAATAGAAAAAATAGAACTAATTTAAATTGTAATTTTGAAGGACATACACGCAATTAGAATTAATGCAAATAAATCTTCTTCCACTTAAAAATTAGACTAAAGAACTACTGTACCCCTTGCTAACGATTCTAATCAACCCTTACGGGACTTAGTGGTTCTACTAGAAAGTGGAACAGTAAGAAACTTTTACATATTTATGGGGGGAAAATCTTTAGGATTTTTGTATAGCTTTTCGTAATGACGAGACAGAACCCTTAAACCCATGACTGTTCAATTTATATGATCACAGGAAGGGTGTGTGAAAGCACAGGATGGTTGACCTTCAACCCTCCATTGCACTTCCTGGCTGAAGGGCCAAGAAACGGAGATCGGCACTGCCGGTAGGGACTGTAAAGTCTAATGCCGTATTCTTTACCTTACCTTTACTTTAAGCATGGACAAAAATGAAGACTAAATTACCTTGATGGCTAAAAATCCAGTGAGAAGTATAACAACAACCAACATTCCACAAAGACCGGCTAGCTGCAGCGTTTTTCGTCCAGCCTTTTCAATCAATACCATAGAGACAAAGGTCATAAGGACGTTCATAACACCCATACCAAGTGTGGCATATTGAGAGGTAACGGTGCTTAAGCCGGCATCCTCAAATATGGCAGTCGAGAAAAACATTACCTAAAAAGGAAAAGTCAATTAGTATTTTAATTCAATAAAATAGTCATTAAAAGTTGAATTAATACCTACACCAATTATTTGACTTTTTTTTTGCTAATTCTACACTATTCCCAATTGAAGCATATGTATTACTTTTAGAACCAAATGCTCGTGGCCAAGATCGGAAAAGTATCTGAAATTCTCTTCTGACTGAAATTAGGGGTCCACTCCCCAAGTTGAACCTACAGGATCGTTTGGTTCAATTTTTCTGCAGGTTGTTTGTTCTCCTGTAAAGTTATATCTTTGAATTAAAAGCACTGAGTTAAATATTTTCAATATTAATTATTATATAAAAATATAGATTTATAATGCAACGAATGTCTTTATTTTTGAATTAAATACTAATTATTGATTTTTTCTCGTGAACGCTGATACCGAAATATCACATTGACTTCAACTTTGGGAGTAAAGTTAATCACAGAGATCAGAGGTCTTGGTGATTGATTTGAAGCTGATCATTCCTTAGTGGCTCAAAGTGATCAAATCTGATTCTTAACCACCAGAAAGGTTTGATTTGATTCAGTATTCCAAAATCCTTAACCCGTCAGATTTGAATATATTAGCTCTACCCATATTGGTTTCTGTTGCAAAATACATTTGCCTACCTCACACAATTATGCCCAAGAAACTTTTTTGACATCAGTCCAGATGATTCAGAGAAGAGCATGTAGGGCAGATTTTTTCTGCCTTTTGTCGAAGCACATCTACTCAGTATCTTATGAGGAATTTTCATTATTGTCAAAAAAACAAAAGACATAGACTACCTCCACAGGGAAACTTCCAGAATTGATTTTACCTGTTGAGGTTCACATAAATGCTAACACTCCATTATTTTAAACTCAAATGATATAAATGAAAAATACTAAATAAATAAAAAATGACATAAATAAAATATTACTTAAAATATTTATATATAAAACTAAAATAGACTAACACAAAATATATAATATACAATTACTTACATTTACAATTTCTTACATTTGTAAATGTAAGCAGTTGTATATTATATATTACATGTTCTATACATTCCAAACTTTAGAATAGAAAAGGCCTGATAATAGAAAGACCAGAGAAGTGTCATTATCATCTAAAATGGCAATACGTTACAAAAGTCTTGTTTTCTGAAATTTTTACCTTCACCACAAAATGAAACTCTGTTTTCAAAGTAAATACAGTTGTTGATTGAATACTAAACCAATAAAAAAATAATTAAAAAGCCCAGATGAATTCTATCAACTCGGAATTTTTTCAGGCACTAGTAACTTGGGTTACTACTTGGGTAGTAACTTGGGTATCTCTTAGCTAACCTGCTCAATGCAGTAACCCTCCCCCATATTGTACATCGCCCCATTTTGGAAAATATTTACAAAATCTGAAAAGTCAAAAATCCGTTCGCTGTTTTCCGTTTTGTAAAATATTCACTACGTCTACCACATTGGCACAGAAATTCCCCTATAGTTAAAAAATACAAAATTGCAGACCCAGAAAGTTATCTCTCGAGTTATTGGAAAATACAATAGAAAAGTAGCTGGTCATGAGCTAGGCCCACTTCTAGTGCAATAACTTCCTCTGTTGTACCTTTAGAAAAACAGATCCTTAAGTAATTTTGAGAGGCTCCTCTTAATTGTATATTCTGTGTATTGCAGATATTAAAAGAATGGGCCATCTGACCCTTCTCAAGTTTATATAAAGCAATAACATATTTATATGCTATATTCAAGGCCGTATCCAGGGGAGTTTAGGGGATATACCCCGCCCCCTGATATGTTTGTCTGACTCGTAAAAATATAATTTGACACATCTTTTAAAGTTTATTTTTTATAACCCTTCCACGGAAAAATTATTTTGTAATCCCCCCTCCAAAAAAAATCCTGGATACGACCCTGACTATACTGTCCATATAGCAAGCTATATGGACAATATGCTCCCTTTATGATTTCTGTCATTAGATGATTAAGTTACCTTAACATTTTTGTAGAAATAGACCTAGCGAAGCTCCTTGGGCCGGCAAAAATTTTAGCCTCCTTCATTTAACAAAAATTAATTTTAGTTCCATCTAGTACTTACAGCATTAATGCCAGAAAACTGTTGCGCCAATTGCATCATAACAGCAATAATCAGTGGTGACCTTAAACTTGGATTCGTCCACATTTCTCTCAAACCGGTCCCAGTAGTTGCTTTCTGGCTTTCGCATTCGGCAGTCATCTCGGTCATCTCGTCTTTGACATCGACCGTACCTCTCAGCCAAGTCAACGCTAGAAGAAAATTGAATTTAGAATGTTTTCCTATCGACTTATTTTATTTATCAAACAGTTCGTGGCAACGAACTGTAAGTAAGGAGCGACCCTAAAAACTCTAAAACAGGGAATTTTGACACTAACAGATACATCAGAAGAATCAAATTTTTACACTGATTTCAAATATATTAAGTTTCATCAAGTTTTTTCTTACCGATCAAAAGTTACGCGCCTGAGAATATTTGCCTTATTTTCGAAAAAAAAGAGGAAAACACCCCCTAAAAGTCAGAGAACCTTAATGAAAATCACACCAGACTCAGCGTATCAGAGAACCCTACTGTAGAGGTTTCAAGCTCTGCAAAAATGTGGAATTTTGTATTTTTTTGCCAGAAGAAAGATCACGGATGCGTGTTTGTTTATTTTTTTTTCCACGGGTGATCGTATCAACCCAGTGGTCCTTGAATGTTGTGGGAGGGCTCATTCAAACGGAAAATGAAAGTTGTAGTGCTCTTTATAAGTGACCAAAAAATGGAGGGCAACTAGGTCCCCTCCGACGCTCATTTTTCCCCCAAAATTACGCAATCTAAATTTTGAGAAAGCCATTTTGTTCAACAGGGTCGAAAAATATGGTAAATGTGTCTTTAAGGATGATCTAATCGCCCACAGTCCCTGGGGGAAGGGCTGCAAGCTATGGTCTTTGCCCAATGTTTAAATATAGTATTTGTTATTGGGAAGTATATAGTCTTTTTCAGGGGGAAATTTATTCCGGTAGTGGGGGGGGGTCGGGGGTTACGTGAGGGGATCTTTCCATGGAGGAAACGTTCACGGGGGAAGGGACATTGATATGAAGGGGGTACCGGATTTCCCAGCATTATTTAAAAAAGACCTGAAATTAATTAAAGAAACAAGCTCTTCAACTGAAAGTAAGGAGCAACATCAAAACTTAAAACGAACAGAAGTTATTACGTATATGATTGGGTTTACCCCCTAGTCAATGCTTCGTTCTTTACGCTAAAGGTTTTTTAGTATTTTCATCAGAGCTATTTATTATAATTAAAGGCCTTTGTGATTAAGGGGTCATTCTTAAAGAAATGGAGGAAAATTTGAACTATAGTGTAAAGAGCGAGGTATTGACTAGAGGGCGAACCCCTTAATATATGTAATAAAAATATACGAATACAGAAGTTCGTTACTTAAGTTAATTCGTAAGTTACGAATATTTATTACTAAATAAAACGTTCATAAATATAATTAAACAACTTTTGAGAAAGCAATTTAGCCAAAAAAAAAAGTAAAATTAATATGAAATTTTATTTAAATTACTGATGTACGGTGAGCCAAAATCAAAACCTGCATTAATTCAAAATCGTTCAGAAATTAAATGAAAAAACAAGTTTTGTTTAACTGAAAGTAAGGAGCGACATTAACGAACAAAAAATATTCCGTATATGAAAGGGGATGTCCCCTCCTCAACGCCTAACTCTTTACGCTAAGGTTTGACTCTTTCTCACAACTCTTTTTTTTAAGACAATAAAAACTTTGGCGTAGAGCGAGACGTTAGGGAGGGGACAGCCCCTTTCATATTTGGAATAATTTCGATTTGTTTTAAGTTTTAATGTCGCTCCTTACTTTCAGTTAAAAAAAACTGGTTTTATTATTTAATACAAATTAAATTTAGTAGGTTAAGCCTCGGAAGATCAAGTACAAAAGCACTTCGAAGCATCAACTACTGTCAAAGGATGCACTTTGAAAAAGATATATTTTCAAAGTTGTTCTGAATGAATTTGGAAATTTTCTTGTTTAATTTTGGCTTTTAAATTGTTCCTTCTTAAACATAGAAGCCTTGGATACTCGGTGGTTCTAAGCAAATTATGAAGACGACATAGCAGGTTAAACCTTTTATAATGTTAATATTTTTAAGGAAACCTCAACACCAGTAGTTGAGCTTTCAGGTCAACTTTTTCACTGCCCTGAAGGCTATTCAAGCTTTTTTCTGTGACGATCACTCTCCACCGTTCTTCGAACATGCGTGACACTTGTCATAGGTCGCATGCTGTAAATTAGTTCACCTCAAGTGCCCCCAAAAATTAACCTTTTTTCTGACGATTAACCGAGGATTGGCACTGAAAATCCCTTTACTGATATTTTCCAGTCCTCTATTTCTGAACAAAAAGAGAGATAGTTTTTGTTCAGGTAAGACTGATGCGTCTCTATCTTCCCCAGGGTGATGGTAACAAACCAGTGAATGTAAAATGTAGGGAAAATGAAAATGCAGGAAAAACGGTACTATATCTAAGGGAGTCCCAATTTTTCTATGGGGCACCGTAGCGTATGGATACTATCATACATATGCTGAAGAATATAACATTTTTTACAATTATTTTAAAAATATCCGCATAAACGACAGCTAGTTTTTACCTATAAGATGCAAATGATTGTAACACTTAGATTCAGGGGGAAATTCTGATTCTATTTTTGACACGTTGAATTAAATATTTTCAATTAAAATTTTTAGAAATAAAAATATGTGTTTTATAAATAATACTCTCCAGTTTTAAATAACCAGAAAGTAATCGCTGAAACATTTACTCCTTAAAATCTTATTTTAAAGCTACTCTCAAGATTTCATGGGTAAATATGGTGTCAAAGTCCTAAAAGTACATTTTACACAAAGTCCCCCGTTAATACACAACGGAAACTACCAAGCTCCATTACAGGGGAGGCTGTTTCCCAATAACTGGTCTTAACGAGACCCAGTATAAAAATAAAACATCTGAAAATTCATGTTTGTTCTCTTGGTATGTCTCCAACCTAACATATACACGTACTTAAATTATTACATGACAGCTGTTTCATTACATTATAAGTACATATTAACAGTAGTGAAAAGTCATGTACTCTCCATTAAACATTTTTGACCCACATCAATCTAGACCTCTCTTCATGACTCCCCCTTTCGCGCAGACACAATGTTGTAGAGCGAGTTTTCACAAATTTTTAGTGCATTACAATGGAATTATGGGACACTTATTTCTGTTGCGCAGCCGGATTTCCGTTTCAAAGTGCTTTAATCTGTATCATTTTTGAAGAAATTTATCCCTACTGTTCATAAAAAAGCAATTTCACAAAAAAAAATTCACAAAAACAAAACTATTTGTGAAATAAATTTCACAAAAACAAAATTAGCTGCTCTGCCTTTTCACTATAATCTCCACATCATACCGCACCTCTTTAGTCGATCCGAATCTATGATATTGGTTTTTGTGTTGTGCAAGGCAATGAAAATAAAACCTGTTCTTACTTTAAATATTTTCTATCATAAGGTTTAGTTTCAAATATTTCTCTTTAAAAAACAAAATTAATTTTACTTGCTTCATTTAAGTTGTATCATCTCAATAGTTCAGTTTAAAAAAAATTGAGTTCTACCTTTTTGAGCTTCCTGAACTCGTCCCTTGGTGATAAGGATATATTTGGGTGACTCGGGACAAAGCATTAGCGCAGGAGTTTGATAGAGGACAGGTACGGCGGTGAATGCTAAAAGATATGGCCAAAGTACTTCAGTACCCATGATATTCTCCATTCCCAAGATTTGAGATATCAAGATTGAAATTGTTAGGACTAGTTGATACACAGTTCCAACCTAGAAAAATAAATTAACAATGAGAAAAATCTAAACAATGAGAATATATGACCGAAATAAATGAGACCACACAGAGCAAATAAATTAAAAAAAAAACAGCCAATTAAATTTATACAAGATTTCTTTATTTTGTCCTTACTGACGATGTAAGACCGAAAAATAGATAGTGGTAAATAGGCATTAATAAAGAACCTCAGGCAAATGACCTTCCAATATGTTATTGCTATTAAATTAGAAATCAGCTCTACTTATATTGTAGTAATCCAGTGCTTGAGATAATAGTTCTTTAATTGAAATTAAATTAAAAAAAAAAATTTTTTTCAACTGAAAATAAGGAGCAACATCAAAACTAAAAAAAAACAGAAATCACCACACTAAGCACTATAAGCTAGCACGCACGTAATAGGGGGTGCAAGAGGATTTTGGGCTCCTATCTAAAATCTTGATTTGTTTTTTGAACGAAGACTTATTGAAGTATTTTGGGATGCTATTACGCTAATTATATTTCAATTTTATATTTGTGGCCCTATTTCTTGCAATTGAGCTGCCGAAAGCTTGTGCCGAAGCTAGTGGAATGACCAGCTTGAGTCTCCTTTCCCCAAAATATGTTTTTGGCTCCTACATTATCTTTATCATTATCTACGTTATCTCTGACAAATTAGAAGTCCTTATTTGAGACCATTAGTGAAATTTTACAGAAGATAAGCCCCTTATTCTGTTGGTACCCCCTCAATTATTTTGGTAGCCACCCACTTCTGAACAAATCCTGGACACGACCCTAACCGAGGGCTGGCTCACTTTCAAACTCGGTTGTTGTGGTGTGTAAGAAAGATTAAGCGATGCTCTGACATGTATAACAGGCGGCAAGTAACCTATTAGAATTAGGTCAGTTGTTTGCCTTTGATCCCAAGCAAATTCAGTTTTCCTTTTTTGCATTCAAGTCCAGTCGACATTGTCCGTCATGAGTCAACCCAAAAATCTTGATCATCTCTTAGTTATACGGCTATCTACCTCAGTTCTACCCTAGGATGGATGGATGATAGACATAACCCAACAAGTGAAAATGACATCATTACAATCCTGAAAAAGGCTTATGCCAGCTTTGCCTCTCACTCAGACTACCTGTCTTAGCTTTGTCTCAAATTGACCAATGGCTTGATGGCAACTTGATTTTAATTCAAAAATCAACGTGGCAAGAAGTTTCGGCAGTAAGAAATTTTACAGATGGTTAGCCCCTTACTCTGTTGGTACCCCCTCAATTATTTTGATAGCCACCCACTTCTGAACAAAATCCTGGACGCAACCCTGACCGAGGGTTGTCTCACTTTCAGTAGGATTAGGTTACTTATTCGCCTGTGATTCCAAGCAAATTCTGTTTTCCCTTTTTGCATTCAAGTCCAATCGACATTGTTCGTCATGAGTCAACCCAAAATCTTGACCATCTCTTAGTTATATGGCTATCTACCTTAGTTCTACCTTAGGATGAATGGATGATATATAAAATCTAACAACAAATGAAAATGACATCATTTTTTTTACAATCCTGAAAAAGGCTTATGCCAGATTTGCCTCTCCCTCAGACTACCTGTCTTAGCTGTGTCTCCAATTGACCATTGGCTTGATGGCAACTTGATTTTAATTCAAAAATCAACGTGGCAAGCTTGGTCCTTCCAATGAATTTTCTGTCCCTCCTCTTAGTGTTTTTTTTTCTGTCCCTCCTCTTTTCTGTTCTCCTATTCTCTGTCCCTCCTCTTTTCTGTTCTCATATTCTCTGTCCCTTCTCTTACTGTTCTTATTGTCATTTTGTAGGTAGGAAATACTTGCTAAACTAGTTGAAGTAAAATTATTTAATGCTAAAGGTATTTGTTATTAAATCTATTTGTAAATATCAGCCTAAATCTATTAGCCTACTACAGTTATTTACTATTATAAATATTAATACTACGACCATTTGGTAGCAATCACAGGCAGTAATTAGGTAACACTAATTACCTAAGCTATTTCATGTTTAGCGTAAATGTATTTATAGCTACACCTACCATTGATTTATTATTAAATATTCAACTCGTCCATCCCAGGATTTACTATAACAGGGAAACCTGGCCCCTAAAAACATCTCAAACGCCTACGGATCGTTTAATTTGAATTTTTCATACAAAAAATGAATATAGCTTCTGAGCAGATCTTAAACATTTCTCAAACCATCTCTGTTTTCAAAAGATCAGTTTCTTGCAACAAATAATTAAACAAATAATAAATAAATGCTGTTCAGCTAAATAAAACATATACAATTATATTAAATGAAAAAAGTTTTTCTTAAATAAAAGTAAGGAGTAATATTAAATTTTATAACAATTCAAAGCCATCTCCAAAGGTTTGGAATATAATGGGGATTTGTTCATCCTCAATTCCCGCTGTTTTGATTCCTCCCAATCCCAGCTGTTCTAATTCTTCCCCAATCCCCGCTGGTTACACTGAAGCCTTTTAGTGCTTTAAAACATATTCTTATTTTAATTCAACGACCGTTGTGTTTGAGTGGCCATTAAGCAATTAAGATAAGAGTGGATTCTTCAGCGTAAACAAGAAGGGATTGAGGAGGGGGATTTTCCTTATATAAGGAATACTTCATTTTTTGTGTTTCAAGTTTCAATGTTGCGCTTTACTTTAATTATAAAACTTTCAATTCATTTTTATTTAAACTGTTTTTCAAAAGATGGCCATGTTTAGGTCTACCTATCTTACACATCATTGTATATACCCTTATGAAAAATTAAGCAAATCAGCTTAGTTAAATGATACAAAATAAGCCACCTTCATTCAGCCTTAGTTTAAATAAAAGTATGAACTTAGAGCGTGTTCCCGGTCCAAAATGCAATTTAATTCGTACTTACTTTAAATTTAATACGAAGTGTCTGCGAACCTGGAACGGTTCATTAACTAATGGTTCTCTTCCGGCGAAACTTTTAAACGCAAACGCAAAATGGGCTCATATTCCACATACTCATTAGTTTGGTCATTTGCCTTGACTTGACTTTAGTCATTTGCCTTCATTTTTCCCACTTTTATGATGAATGTACAGAAGTCAATTCAGTAAATACGCTAGTTAACCGTATTTACAAAAATGTAATACAAAATTGAATACGAATTTAATTTTCGATCGTTCCAGCTGTTAATTCGCTCTCACCTTGAACGAAATATTAAATTTTTACTAAATATAATTAACTTATTTTAGTTAATTATTTTAATTAACTTATTATTAATATAATAATTAATTTTAATTTTTTATTAACTATTATTAACTTTTCGTCGGACCGGGAGCACAACCTTAGTTTAAATTGTATGAGCTTAGTTTAAATAAAACATGAACTCCTACCCCCTCCTCACACACACACAATACTTCCTATATTTATTTGAAGGCTTATGAACCACCCCTCCATCAGATTAGCCGAAGCCCAATTATACGTTACTTAACTCACTTTCATGAAAAATCAAGTGAATCAAGTAAATCTTGCATGAAGATATATATCTTGCATAAAGATATATTATTTTATATGGACGACTTAACTACTTATGAACGAATACGTCACCACACGGTTTTACTTTCTTAGCAACTAGAAAGCTCTAAACACTGTTTTTAGTACTTTTAAACCGATTACCTATTATTGGACTTTAACCAATGGCAGCCTGGTCCTCTTTGAAGCAAAATTGTTGTTCTCTGCCACAAAACTACGGAAAAACCCCTTTCCACTTTCTGCAGAAAACGCCAATTAATAGTAAAAAGTTTTGACTGAAGTCACCCTTATTTAACCTAGACCAGTTCTCCCTACCTGAATAGTGCACATTCAAGTCATAAAAGTGATTTTTTTTAGTCTTTATCCTTTTATTGGAAAAATACTTATTATTTTTGTTAACTATTTTTAACATTTCATGGAAAGGTATTTTTTTTAGTTTCCACACTTACACTAGAAAAGGGCTCTAAAACCTATTAGTTTTGTTTGAATGAGCCCTCTCTCTATCTCCTAGGGCTAGCAATAAGATATGGTCACCTCTAGAGGGAAAAAAATAACAAAAAACACGCATCTAGGATCTTTCCTCTGGAGGAAAAAGTAAAATTCGACATTTTTTTAGATAAAAGCTTCAAATATATGCAGTAAGGTTCTGATGTACTGAATCTAATGATTGAATTTCTATTAAGAACCCCTGCATGCTTGATTTCGATTCCGCTAAATTGGGCAATTGGGCAGTTTTGATAATCGGGCAAATTTTTTCAGGCTCTTAGCTTTGATGGGTATAATTAAAATTCATTATTTTTTTATTTCCGGAAGCAGCATCGAAATCCAATTCTTTTGATGTATTAAGTGTTCTAAGAATATCTTTTTCTAAGGTATTGGTTACTACTGGCCCGAGCTCCCTACTTAACGTTTGCTACCCCCGAAGTGTTTACAGTCCACTCCTGATTGCTTGGGATAATGGCGCAGGAGAGAAAAAAGCAGAAGAAACCAAACTACAGCTGAAAGAAAAAGTAACCAATAATAAATGTATTGGCGTTAAAAATCCTTTTTGAGGGAGTTTTATTGATTTACTTTTTGGAGGAGTTTTACTCCTGATTTTTAAAAGAAAGAATAACAGTTATATCATTTTGTTCCTAAGAGCAGTGGTTTTTCCTGAACAACATTATACCTTATACCCCTGGAACCAAACAAAAGTTATTTTATTTTGCCTGTGCGTAAAGAGGTAAAACTCAGTAAAGGGGAGGAGTATTTCCGTCAATTAGTTCTGAATTCCTCTTGAACACCAAACACCAAAACATACACCAGAAATATACACCAAAGGTTTACTATCAATTTTAGTTAATAAAGCAGAAGTGTCTTACCGCCCCTCGGAGATTCACTGGAGATATCTCACTGAGGTACATTGGTGCCAGTCCGGCGTTGAGCCCACAATTAATTCCAATAAATATTCTTCCAGCAATAAGCATTTCATATGATTTGGCATAGTATGCAAAACCTTCGAGAAGGGCGCCAACTATAGCAAATATATTATTTGCAATAAGGCCACCTTTCCTGAAAAACAAATGAAATGACATTGAAATGACGCTTGAAATGGCATTTCATGACATTGATGACATTGAAATGACACTGCACTGAGAACAAAGGTATTGAGTGGTTTTTCATCTGCTGTGTTTTCTTATTAATAAATATCATTATTAAAATTTTCTTAAACCACATTGACGTGGCATAATATAAAGAAAGAAAAACGAGCAAAAATGGGGTTTTTAAATGTCAAATGAAAATACTGACAAAACACAACAAACCGATATTTCGAGGGGACAAGCACCTCTCTTCTTCAGCGCGAAGCGAAAAAATTTATTCAATGAGAGTGCCGAAGAGAAATAAGAGTAGTTTGCTTTGTTTTGAGTGAATGAATGTTTTTCTTTAATTTCTCAGTTAGTATCCGTCGATGGCGGTTCAAGTTTTGTTTTTTTTTTGCAAATCGCGGATATTGGTGAATAACCTAACTTGTATGGTTGTTAGGTATTTGGTTTTAATTCTTATAATTGTTGGCTTTTATTGAATTTAATTCATCTTTTAAACTTTTGGGTTTTTTCATTGGTTTTTTGTTGTTTTGTTGCTTTTTTTTTCACATTGACTTTCCGCGTTTTATTTTGATGGTTTTTCTTCGGCACTCTCATTGAATATATTTCTTCGTTCCGCGCTGAAGAACAGAGGCGTTTGTCCCCTCGGAATATTCGCTTTGTTATGTTTTGTCAGTATTTTCATTTGGCCTTTAAAAACCCAATTTTTGCCTCTTTTTCTCTCTTTATATTTAATACTTGTGTAGAAGGTTTACATTGAGATCAGTGGCGATTCTAGACCTGGGCAGGGGGGCAGCTACCCCTCCAGTTTTTCTGACATCTAATATTAAATACTATTTATTTTATGTGTTCACACTTCTTTGGTATACTTTGCCCCCCCCTGATTATTAGACCTAAGAACACTATTACGTTTGAGTATCCCCCCCCAAGCGAAAGCAATTATATAGGCAGACAGTCTAATATCTTTTAACGTAAGATAATGTCTTTAGCAAAAAGCTGAAACTTTAAAAAATAAATTAGTACAGCCCAGATTCTTGTCCAGAATTTTTATCCGGGGAGGAGAGGATGGGTCCAGGATAATGTTTTACAAAAAAATATCATCCAAATGCTGTTCATATGTATTTTCGTTACGTTTTTACAAGAGGGACAAATACTTTGGGGGAGGTTCAAACCCCCTGGAAACGGCCTTGGCATTGCCTATTAAAATTTTCTGGGATATCTGGCAACTTGAAATTAATTCTACTTTATTTTTCATAGACGAACATTTCCAAAATATTCATATTTTTCATTGGTGTTGCATTACATTAGAACTTGCACCTTTTTTCATGTTCAACAACTCCATCCTTGTATCAATCAAATATAGTCCCAAGTAGGTCTCTGTTAGGGGTGACTTAGAACTTTAAAAATAAATTAGTACAGCCCAGATCATGTCCAGAATTTTTATTCGGGGAGGAGGGGGTGGGTTCCGGATGATGGTTTACAAAACAAAAAAAATTAAACGTATCAAAATGTTGTTTATATGCATTTTTGTTACGTTTTTACAAGAGGGACATAAACTATTATAGAGTTTCAGGGGTTAAATAATGGAAGAGGCACATTTTTAAGTCAGAGGCCAATTTTTCTTAACTTCAGAAAATACTTTATTGACATGATTATGAAGGATAAAAAAAAATAAGAAAATTCATCTTTATCTCTAGTAGAAATTTTCTTTTTTGGCAGGGAATCTCCAACCTTTAAGGTCAATCGAGCCAACCTTATGGAGATAATTGTCCTCCCTGCAAACTTGAAGATCGCATTGTTATTAGAAAATCTCGTATAATTTCTTATGAATCCTATAAATACGTGTTAATTGGCTATTTTCGGAAACGTTCCAAACCCTAAAAAATATGTCTAAAGCCAAATTGAATATTATCTTTTCCCATACAGAGTTTAAAATGTACTAAATGCCAAGTATTAGGCGAATTAGGAAATATTGTGATTATTTTTTAGATTTATCCTTATGAAGATCAAACGCACGATTTTCTTACCTGCCAAACTTTTCAGCGAAGAATCCTGTTAAAGATCCACCAATCATTCCTCCAATGCAATACACAGAAACTGCTACAGACCAAATCCATGTTATACTCGCTTCTGTTGGTACCACTGTATAATCAGATCGAGCGTAATCAGTGAAATTAATCCATTGTTGTATTAACTGAAAGAAGAATATATATTGTCAAACCTTGTTTTATTGCTAGGGTACGAGAATCTCTCCCCAAAAGAACGAGAATCATCCCTCACCATGGCCGTATCCGGGGTGATATGGGGTTTGAATCTACCCCCAAAATTTTTGTCCGACACATAAAACATAACAAAAATGAATATAAATCAATTTTTGATGCATTTTTTTAAGTTTTTTTTCTGACACCCTCCCACCCCAAAGAAAAATCCTAGATACGTTCGTGTCTCTCACTCTCAATATTTAGGCAAGAACACGAGATGAAAACACTAAAGTGCAAGATGACCACGTCATCAGAGAGAAATGATATGTACCATTGCTTTTTTCTCAAAGAGAGCGGTAATTTTTTTTTTTTTTTAATGTTTATTGTAAGTTCGTTTGCTATAAAAAAGGATTTGAAACCGCACTGACATTCTAGCTCTTTCACAAACCATTTTTGTTTTAGGATCCGTATGTCTTATCTGATTATTTCATTTTAACTTGTATTCGTTTTTGAATTTATAGTAATTTCTACTTTTTTGTAAGTTTTTGTTAAAAACACCTTTTTTTATAAATGAAAGTTAACGGTGACATTAAAACTTACAACAAAGAGAAATTATTCAGTAAATAAGGGTGGCTCATTCTGACAGCATGAGCAAGTTCAACAAATATAATTAATTAGTAATTGCAACTTAATTTTTACTGATTGTCTACTAAAATCTTTAAACATAAAGTTTAATTGTTTCAAGCAATGGATATTATTAAGCTTTTCCATTTGTTGGTTTTTTTCTTTATTTTTATTTTCATGAAATTATACATTACCCTGTCTACATGTCTTGTAAGTTACAAGCCTACCGTAAAAAGTAAATAAAACTGAGCTCATTTGCGGGCGTAGCCAAAAAACTAATAGAACAACTTATATAAACGTTCTGATGAAACCTTATTTCAAAAAGTTTATGATAAGCCAAAGAAAATACTTATTATATGTATGGTTAAGGGCAGTGGCGTCATTTGGGGTAGGGTTGCAAGTGGGGCAGCTGCCTACCCCAAATAATTTGGAGAGAAAAAATTGTTATATAGCCCATGCTCTTTGACTCTCCAGATGTGGGACCCCTCCCCCTAAATAGAAATGCTGAAGCTACATCCCTGGTTAAGGGCTCAAACACCAATACAAATTTCTACAAGAAAGAAGAAGACTTTGCTTAGATTAGGTAAAACAGAAATATTTTAGATGCAATGTCTGCTAATATCTAACATTGGAATTAACACTTACTTTTCCTGGCGCGTTAACAACACCAATATTGTAGCCATGTTGGAATCCAGATCCTATAGCAGCAGCACAAATGGCAAAAACCAAACGACCATTTAAACCCTGAAAAAAGTAAACATAAATTAAACAGAACCTAAATAATTTAGAAATTATGTGTATTGAAAAATTTTTAGATGAAATTCTTGGAGAATAAGTAAATCATAGACTATACTGCCATACACAACGATGAAGGTTACACTACCTTTCCAATATACGAAAATTAAAATAATGCTGAATTAACTTTTGCTGAAGCAAGATATAATGAAACCTTAGAGTGTCCCGGCTGTATGGTCAATATTCTTTCTCAGGTTGATGCCAAATGCGCAAGCCAAAAATTTAGCCGACAACCCTGGCCTAAAGGCTAGGACAAAAGGACTAAAAGATACTAAGGTTTAAATTTATAATTTGAGGGTGTTTTGCGAGACGCATACTAGGGGTTGAGCTGAAAATCAGTTTTAATTAGGGTAGTTTAAAGTGAAGTTTTGCCAAGTAACTAACACCTAATACCAAATATCTTTTGTGGATAAACTTTTGTGGATAACAAATATCTTTTATAATTTAGGCTATTCATTCAAATCGGCCAACTCTGAAACACAATCCCAGCTAACTAAGGTGCAAAATATCAACCACCTAATATCTTGCGTAGACCTTTCCCAGTATAACCTCGTTTGACCTACTCTTCATCACCGATAGACGTCCAGGACACGTTTCTGCAAAATTTTCATCGAGACCTGTTTTACGAAAGACCTTACACAAGAGTTTGAAACCAGCCTAAATTCCTTCCTCCCTGAATAGCTTACCTACTACAGATTTAACAGTTTTGTTTTCCTTTTTTTCCAACTATATTCAGTACTGTCAGTTTATGAAAATAAAGCGGCAGGGGATGTACTTTTCAAAATCTGAGAGGGTAATTTTTTTTTTCAACGAAAATGCCAAAGAAAGTATTTATCAAGTAAAATACCCAAGAGAGATATTTCTAAAATTAAAACCATCCCCGATTGACGCCCCTTGTTCTTATTTAAGTTTTGTTTCTTATTTGTCTGAGGCTTAATTATTATTTTACTGAAAGCTGTTGCAGCTTCCAAGAGTGTATTGTTTCCATTTCTTGATTGAATAATGCTTAACTGAATAATCTTTATTTTATTCTATTAATTAAAAAAAAATTCCACAAAATAAGTTTTTTAAAGGAAAGTAAAGAACTCCATTAAACCAAAAATGAGCAAAAATAAAATCAAATAATCTACCAAAGCTGGAACTAACAGAAATCAGCATCGATAAATAAATGAAACCCAAAATGAACAGAAATTACAATAAATAACCGAGTCAAACTCAAAACGAGCAGAAATTAGCATAAGTTGGGCTCAAAACCTCTATGCCTTTCCAAGGCCAGAACATAATTTGCACTTTACTGAATAAATATAAATGTTTTTACTTTTATAGCTGTAATAAATCAAATAATATTAACATTTTATTAATAAATATCAGTATATGTATATTAAACTGGCAATGCATATTTATTTGTATTTTTTCAGTAAAGTGCAAATTATGTTTCATTAAAAATACTATTGCTGCAAATACTTTTTTAGAACAAATGGTTTAACCAAAAAGCATATAACTTATAAGAGTGGAAACTAGCGCTAATGTTGACAGAAACCAACCCGTGGCCATCTAGGGTTTGACGATATTTTTGTTTTCAAGCTCTGTAATCGTATTTTCTGTCAGTATCTGAGATCAGGCACTTATTACTACACTAATTTTACTAGCTACACAAATTCAGTTAATTATTCTTAGTAATATACTGAAAAAATTCCAAAGTGTCGCCAAACGCTAGATAACCTCCCCCCCCCCCCCAAATGATTCGGTTCGTGCAAAAGACGCAAAAAGGCACGAAAGGCACTAACAGTCCCATTTTTGTTGCTATATTGCACTCATAGATGCTAGAATTTATATTTAAAAAACGTAAATGAGTACTAGTTTGTAAATGAGCCATTAAATATTTCTTTACGACGGTGTGGTAGTCTACTATTCTTTCTTGTGTTGCAATACTCTGTTGGTGAGCAGCCGCTTTTATAAAACTTAGTAAGGAGGCTGGGAGGGAAAATATACAGGAGGTGTGATTACAAACCTCTAATAAAGGGTTTTTTACCATAAGTATTACAATAGTACCTGAAATTTATTTCTAAGCTTTTCCACTTGAGGAAAGGCACCGAAAGTGTTTTTCAGTGCCAGATGAACCTTACAAATGGTAGAATTGATAAAAACCACCTAGAAATTGGGAATAGCTTTTGAATGAGCCATTACACATCTCTATAATTTCCTGGTATCCCACTAGTCCCAGCTTTTCCAATTGAGACACGACACCAAAAATACTGACAGATCCAGAAGGCCGGGGGGGGGGCGAGATTTTTTTGGTGCCTTCATTCCTTGTTATTTTCTTCCGTTTTTACTTATTTTTTAAAAATAAATGTGTAAATTTGGTCAGTTATGGTCAGTTAATGGCCCTTGTCACATTTGGTCCTCCCCCAACAATTTGCTCATTGGTGTCCTTGACACATTTGGTCCTCCCCCAAAATTTTGTTTATTGATGCCCTTGTCACAATGGGTCCTCCTCCAAAATTTTGATCATTGGCGCCCTTGTCCCATTTGGTCCTCCTCCGAAATTGTGCTTATTGGCGCCCTTGTTACATTTTGTTACATTTGGTCCTCCCCCAAAATTGTGCTTATTGCTGCCCTTGTCACATTTGGTCATCCCCAAAATTTAGCTTATTGGTGACCTTGTCTCATTCCCCCCTCCAAGATTTTTCTGTATATCTGTCCCTGACCAAGAGTGCCATTTGGCAGCTACAGACAGTTGAATCAAACAGTTCGTGGTAACGAACTGTATGTTAGGGGCGACCCGGCTCAGTAGTAACTGAAACTCTAGAAACCGGAATTTTGGTACCAATTGATATATCGAAAGAATTGTCTTATTGTGCTGATTTCAAATATAGAAGTTTCATAAAGTTTAGTTTCAACACATTAAAAGCTGCGAGCCTGAGAAAATTTGCCTGATTTTCGAAAAAAGGTGGA
Source organism: Artemia sp. Qi Xiang Cuo (assembly GCF_049724085.1). NCBI lineage: Eukaryota > Metazoa > Arthropoda > Branchiopoda > Anostraca > Artemiidae > Artemia > Artemia sp. Qi Xiang Cuo. The sequence continues at coordinate 15,577,173 of NC_142805.1, forward strand.
AACATCCCTAAAAGTCATAATCTTAATGAAAATTACATCGTCAGATTCAGCGTATTAGAAAAGCCTTATTTAAATTTTTCAAGCTTCTATATGCAAAAATGTGAAATTTTGTATTTTTTGCCAGAAGCAAGATCACGGATGCGTCTTTTTTTCTTTTTTTTTGTCTGTGTGTTTCCCAGGGGTGATCATATATCCAGCGGTCCTGGAATATCGTGAGACGGCTAATTTGAACTGAAATTAAAAGTTCTAGTGCCCTTTCTAAGTGACCAAAAAATTTGGAGGGCAACTAGGCCTTCTCCCCCACCAATTTTTCCCCAAAATCATTCGATCAAAATATTGGGATAGCATTTCGTTCATCATAGTTTGAAAGCCCCAATAACTATACCTTCGGATATGACATGAACCCCCCCCCCCCCCCGCAACACACAACCCCAGGGGAAAGGTTTTCAACTATTAGCTCATTGTTTACGCATAGTATTTGTTATTGGGATGTATGTATACATTTTCGGGTCGGGGGACGAATTTTCTGCTTGGGGTTTTTCCACGGGGAATTTTCTATGGGGAGGTAAGTTTCCAGGGGGTGGACTTGTCAGGGGAAATTATATACTGGGAAAATTTGACAGAATTCCTATACACAATTCTTCTTATGTCTTGCTTTCTCTTTTTCGTCTCAATTTTATATGTAGAGTAGTTAAGGGTAATTGTCCGGGGTAAATTTTCACCGGAATTGAATTGTCTAGCAGATATTTCCCTGGGGAGGGTGATTTCTCCTTGGAGGTTAGGCCAGACTTCCTTGCATTGTAAAAAAACGATCAGAAATTAAATAGACACCAAGTTTTTTTCAGGGTAAAGTAAGGAGCAGCATTAAAACTTAAAACGAACAGAAATTACTACGTATATGAAAGGGATAGCCCCCTCCTCAACACCTCGCTCTTTACTTTAAAGTTTGAATGTTGTCCCAATTCTTTAAGAACGACTCGTGAAACACAAGGATCGTTTAATTAGAAAAATAAAAAGCTTTTTCAAAAGTACTCAAAAACTTTAGCGTAAAGAGCGAGTTGTTGAGGAGGGGCAATCCCCTTCACATACGCAATAATTTTTGTTCGTTTTAGCTTTTAATGCTGTTCCTTACTTTCAGTTGAAAATTTTTTTTTATTTAATTTAAAAAATCACGTAGATATGAGCAATAGCTATAAAATGAGCCGTTAAGCATATCTCTACGATGCTGTGGCAGCTTGCTAGTCCTGCTAATGTTGCAGCAGCCTGCTGGTGAGCAGACGATTTATGAAACTTACTAAGGAGGTTGGAAGGGGTGATTTTTAAACTTCCAGTGAAGAGCTTAGGACACATAAATATTACAATGGTATCTGTTTTATACTTTCAAGCTTTTCAACTTTATAAATGGCATCTAAAGTGCCATTTTTAGTGCCACGCGGCACTTATTCAGAACCAAAACTAGGCAAATTTTAGATGTAGTCATTTAATAATATTAGTCGCAATTATTTAAGGTATGCTTAGCCATTCTTAATTGTAAAAGTATGAAGTAGATAAAAAAAAAACCAATTTTGCCCAACGACCCATCTTGGTATATTTATAACTGGAACAATGCTGAAATGCCATAAATTTTTGCAAATTGCTTTCTAAATTTCTATTTTTTTTTTTACTTTCAGTGAGGGATTTTATTTCAAATCTGAATCCCCTTATCAGTATTCCGTAAAGACAATTTAAATGGTATTGGAATAAGCAAAATAAGGAACATAAAAAAACAGAATACAAAATAATAGTATATCCAGTTTATTTTACAATTTAAAATCAGTTGTAATTTTCTTCTTACGCTAGATGAAATCTTTGCACTAATACAAACTTCAACGAAAAATGACCAAATCAAAAATATTTGCTTACTGGGGCCTTGTGTTCTGGTTCTCCTGACTCGGAACAAGGCATTCTTCTTATTTGATCACCCTAAACAACTTTCCGGAATGTAATGAACTAACGACTGAACTAACTTTGGCTAAATTCTATCTTTTATACCACTTTTGACTTAACAAATAAGTGTTTCTGTTCTTAATTTGTTTTTTTAAATAAGTTGTATTAATAAATTTAAATCTAGCTAATTTGAAGGACTTGATGTTTTCATTTTAAGATTTATTAAGTCAATGAGGAGCATAATGTATAAATTTCAAATGTTTATTTTTGACCTAGTTGATAACAATCATTTCTAGATATGAAATTTGAATCCATAATTAGAAAGTATTTTTTTTTCAACTGGTTTAGTTCCCTTTTGTATATATATTTAGTCACTTTGAAATACACACATATAAATTGTAACATGAATTGTGACATATATGCTGCCAAGAACGGTCATATAGGGCTTCTCCACTTTCGTAATTTGTTCAGAGAAATTATATGATCTAGGGCACAAATTGTGGTTTCGGGTCAACATTTTCAGGGAGTGGGTCTCGTTTGAGTCAAATTTTAGGAATATGAAACTCCAGAATTTTTGGGCTCTAAGTTTTTATAAAATTGCCTTATTTGATAAGTTCGATGAAGTTCACAAGGTCCCCAGAAATCCTAAATTTCGTTTGATTTTTAGCTTGTCTTATTTAGTTACCAAATAAAATTTGTATTTATTATTGGTCAGGAACTTTTTAATATTATTGTATTCTATCATATTATACAAGGATATGTAATATATTCCTCCCAATAAAGTATCTGTGCACCTGCAAGGGCATAGCTCCAGCCAGTGGCGGATCCAGAGGGGGGGGGGGGTGCATGCCCCCAAACGGCGTCTAAAGTAGTGTAATTTACTGAATTACCGCAAGTTTATGTTAATTAAACTTGTTCCTAATGCAAGTTTATCGGATCAACCTATTTTGCCCCCCCCCCTAACAAGGTCCTGGATCTGCCCCTTGCTCCAGTATTTTTATTGGGATAGGGGTTAGAAGAGGCGTCAAGATTGTTAAGGGACATGGGCTACATAATAATTTACTCTCCATATTATTGGGGTGTAAGTATCCTCCTTCCCCAAAACCTCACCACGGTACACGTGCATAGATGTGTTGTGTGTGTTAGTTTTTTTATTTGTTATTTTTATTATAAATAAAAAAAAAATTATTTTGAGACATTTATTTTGTTCAAAAAACCTTGAAATGTTTACAAATTTTGCCTTCAGGTTGGATAACATTCCCACAGTCCCAGGGTTAATCTGTTACTACCCTTCTCTAATATGTCGCCCCCCCCCCGAAACACGAATAAAATAAATAAATGGTAAAAATAAATGCCAGTAAATACTCCACATCAAATATTCTGCCTATAACTCAGAATATTCCAAAATTTCTTCTTTTCTTCATTATTTTTATTTGTCATACTTTCTCTGTGTCTGCTCAATTGTACAGAACTGGGAATTTCCTGAGGAAACACGCATAGCACCTTAACCAAATTTGAGAAGGTGACTAATAAATCATGGTTGCAGCGGTAGCTGTAAACTAGTAAAGAGCGAACCACAGCCCATAGTATTCAAAAGTTGAAAAACGCGTTTTCAAAAAAACTGTCTAGCGAAATAAAGAGTGCACCATTGGAATCAGCATGGTCCAAAACCTTATGTAGAATAATTACAGTCCCCCCCCTTGAACACCAAGGAAAATGACTTTTTTGCATGGGTAGCACTGATCTGTCTCCCTTTTTCTAGCAGAGCTAGGGGGTGGCCAGAGCATCATAGAGAGGTGTGTAATAGCTCATTAGAAAGGGAATTATATTTGTAAGGGACCAAAAAGATTGGAGGGCAAATAGCCCCCCCCCTACAGGCCTCCTCTCCCCAAATAGTCCTATAAAAATTTTGAGATAGCCATTTTCTTTAACATAGTTCAAAGGTCCAATATATATGGTTTTGATGATGATATGACGCTCCATGGTCCCTGGAGAAGGGCTGTATGTGATATCGACATCGCGCGTATCGGTATTGGGCGTATTGGTATAGCATGTATCGTATTGGGAATACCGGTATCCACTGTTGTTTTTTTTTTCAGTCATTTTCTAGGCTCATTTTTTAAAGCATGTCCCGGAAAGGTATCATGGTTGTAAAGTAAAGAGTAAAGAGCGAACCACAGCCCATAGTAACCAAAAGTTAAAAAAAGCGTTTTGAAAAAAAAACTGCATAGTGAGAAAAATTTCCATCTGACACTGACTCAGGAACGTTAACTATTATTTCGGTTCGTCTTAAAATTAAAAGTTTTTTGCGAAAAGAAATTTATGGTGGCTTCGAAAAAATGCCTCAAACCCCTCGAAAACGGAGTCAGATCAAAATGAAAAGTGTACCATTGGAATCAAAATGGTCAACACCTTGTACAAGGAAGTTACAGCTCCCTTCCCTGAACAACAAAGGAAAATTACTTTTTTGCATCGGTAGCACTCAAGGCCGTATCCAGGGGGGGGGGGTTACCCGGTTTGAACCCCCCCCCCTCCGTAATTTTTTGACCGACTCGAAAATAAGTCGAAAATTAGTAAAACCTAGGTAAAAATCAGTAAAATTAGTCGAAAACTGTGTCAAAAATTATTAACCCCCCCCCCAAAAAAGTCAAAAATTAGTAAAATCCACCCTGAACAAAAATCCTGGATACGGCCCTGGTAGCACTGATCTGTCTCCCGTTTTCTTGTTGTTGTTTTTTTTTTTTTTTTTTTATTTCAACAGATCTAGCGGGCTACCACAACATCATAGTGAGATTCTTAATGGCTCATTCAAAAGCTATTCTCATTCCTACAGGCTTCTTGTAAATTCTGCCATCTGCAAGTGCCATATGGCACCAAAATGGCACTTTTTGTGCTATTTCTCAAAGGGTTTCACCGTAAATAGGTTATATCAATCAGGGCGATTTGAACTTCAAGAGTAGTTTGAAGTTTCTTGAATATCATTTTAAATTTGACTCTAGGACCATTGAAAGTAATATGTTCAGTATAAGTTCAATTCAAATATTTGAATTATATTTGCCATAAATTTGCTGCTCACGCTGAATAACCAAGTAAGAGAATATATCGAAGAAAAGAAGACGCCTGTAAGGGTATTTCAGTCCTTTACGTACACGTAAAGGAAACAAAAGCTTCCCCAAAAAAGAGAATTTTCTAAGATAGTGCACATTTAAACTGGACTCAGAAATACTACACTTTAATAGCATGAATCGTGCTTCAAAAACTCCGGTTCACTAGAGGATTATTTAAAAAATAGGACGTTAGCCCAATAAGTTTTATCAAACAGTTCATAGTGTTCAACTGTAATTAAAGAGCGACTCAGCTAAATTGCAACCGAAACTCAAAAATGGAGTTTTGATAACAGTTTTTTTTTATGCAGATTGCAAATATATAAATTTCATTGCGTTTAATATTTACTCAGAAGAAAAAGGCAGATGGCAGATCAAATGAGAGGAGCTGTTTGTACGAGCCGATATATATATATATATATATATATATATATATATATATATATATATATATATATATATATATATATATATATATATATATATATATATATATATATATATATACATCACATATATATATATATATATATATATATATATATATATATATATATATATATATATATATATATATATATATATATATATATATATATATATATATATATATACGTATATATATATATATATATATATATATATATATATATATATATATATATATATATATATATATATATATATATATATATATATATATATATATATATACTATATATATATATATATATATATATATATATATATATATATATATATATATATATATATATATATATATATATATATATATATATATATATATATATATATATATATATATATATATATATATATATATGAAAGGACATTGTGATATAACTTAATTTTTTCATCCCAGTTTTAGGGACGAAAAGGCATTATTTATTCGTATTTGCATTCGAACCAGAAAATTTCCGTTCTGTTCAGATGTCTTAACACTTAATGTCTAAAACTAGTAACAAATTAGAGGGATATTAATTTTCCAAACAGGCTGCAAACCTACTCGCTGTACAGCACTTTGGGAGACCCATTGGGACTTTGTCTTTTCTGGGATCCAGTGTTTCCCCCGGAAAAATACCCCCCGTGGAAAACAGCCCACATGGCTGGTTTTCTTGAGGGGAGGTATTTTCAAGGGGGTGGTAAATTCCTAGACCCAGAGACTTGCATAGTAATGGAGATCACAAGCTTCTACTAGGGATCCTTAAACAAAAGTCTCTTACCTCCTTCCCACACACACAATTTCTCCTGGAAGTGTAAATTCTCCCTAAGTGTAAGATCGTGCAGCAGAAGAGAAATCAAACAGTTCGTGGTAACGAACTGTAAGTAAGGAGCAACCCAGTTAGATAGTAACCGGAACTCTAAAAAAAGAATTTTGATACCAATAGATACATCAATAGAATCAAATTTTCATGCTGATTTCAAATATGTATGTTTTATCAAGTTTAGTATGACCCATCAAAAATTACGAGCCTGAAAAAAAATGCCTTATTTAAAAAAAAAATAAAAACAACCCCCAAAAGTGTCAAAATCTTAATGAAAATTCCACCATCAGATTCAGCGTATCAAAAAACCCTACTGTAGATACTTCAAGTTCCTATCTGCAAAAATGTGGAATTTGTTTATTTTTGCCAAAGGAAAGATAATGGATGCGTTTTTTTCAGGGGGAATAATATTGACCCAGTGATCCTAGACTGTCGCGAGAGGGCTTACTCGAACAGAAATTGAAATTTCTAGTGCCCTTTTCCGGGAGGTATTTTCCGCGGGGGGTACTTTTTTGGTGGTGGTGGGGGGGGGGGGGTATTTTCTGGGGGTAATAATCAGGGGGGTTAAAGCCTAGAACCGAAAATAACACCATCAGATTCAGCGTATCAGATAGACCCACTGTAGAGGTTTCAAGCTCACATCTGCAAAAATGTGGAATTTTGTATTTTTCGCCAGAAGAAAGATCACGGATGCGTTTTTATTTCTTTGTATTTTTTCCAGGGGTAATCGTATCGATCAAGTTGTTCTAGAATATTGCAAGCGGGCCCAATCGAACGAAAATTAAAAGTTCTAGTGCCCTTTTTAATTGACCGGAAAATTGGAGGGCAACTAGTCCCCCTCCCACGCTCATTTTTTCTCAAAGCCATCTCTTCAAAATTTTGAGATAATCATTTTGTTTAGCATAATCGAAAATCTAATAACTATGTCTTTGAAGATGACTTAATCCCCCACAGCCCCAGTCGGAAGGGCTACAAGTTATGAACTCTGCCCATTGTTTACATATAGTATTGGTTATTGGGAAGCATACAGACGTTTTCAGGAGGGATTATTTATAGTGGGGGGGGGGGGGGGTTCGGGGAAGGGGATTGCGGTGGGAGGATATTTCCATAGAGGATGTTTTCATGGGGAAGGGGCGTTTCTGTGACGTGGGCGCCGGATTTACAAGCATTATTTAAAAAAACGATCAGAAATTAAATAAAAATAACAAGTTTTTTCAACAGAAAGTAAGGAGCAACATTAAATCTTAAAACAAACAGAAATGATTACGTATCTGAGGGGGTATGCCCCCTAGTCATTACCTCACTCTCTAGCTAATTTTTTTATAGTACTTTCAAAAGAGCTATCTATTCTAATTAAACGGCCTTTGTGATTCAAGGTTCATTCTTAAAGAATTGGAACAAAATTTGAAAATTCGAACGAGTTTTAAGATGGTTTTAACATAATAATGTGCATATGCGCTTTGTTTTCCACCAATTCATCTTTATACCCCGTTGTTATATTGTATGCCATTGCCCTTTTAGTCTCCTTTCGATTTCACTGTCTATTAACACATTATTTTTAAACAGGTAACAGTTCTAGTAGGTAGAAATGATATGGCTTATACATTAGAGCAGCAGTAGGCCTTTCTTTTCCCCTTTGCTTTCATTTGAGTACTAATACCAGAAAGATGGCAACAGGTAACATGTTACTAGAACCGGGAGCAAGAAGTCGAGCCTCATCTTCAACAATTAGTTGTATGTTTACATTATGTCTGAGCACTATCATCTCTGGGAATGATACTCTCACATATCTACCATCAGCAATGATGAATCTTTTCGGTACTCCAAAGAAATTTAGTCTCTCACTGTCATGACAAGGCACGCATACTTTTTCAATAAGATTCCCACTTTTGCCTGTTTCATAGTTCAAATATTTGTATTTGTCAGCATTCAACGCAACGATGACTTTCTCATGGGCACACGCTTTCTTCGAATATTTCATCTTCATTTTATTTAATATTCTGGAAATGTTTATCCTTCCACTGTGCTAAAAATACTGATTGAAAATATACAATTAACTAGGTAGTTTCAATAACCAGCCGTAGAGTACCACTGGGACAGCCACATAAGAAGAAATAAAAAAAATGTTCACCAGTCCAAAAAATTCTATCATTTCCCTCATAGGGCTGTCGTGTCATCGCTTAAAATATATATGACTTTATTAACTTCGACTTTATGCATGCCCCAGTACTCAGCAATACTTCTCAAAATGTATTTTCTATATCATTTCTCACATGTGGCTGCCATATCATTGCTTAAAATATATACGACTTTATGCATAGGTTTCGGATGATTGTTTCATGGACTTGGTCAAATGGGCCCCTGAACAGTCTTTACAAAATCAGATTTATTGAAGTCAACTTTATTAAGACAATACTAACATTTTCCAAAAACCAAGAAGATTGTCAAAATTTCTTTTTAATCTTTTAGGTTGCTTGGTTCACGGACTTGGTAAAATGGGCCCCTGAGCAGTCTATGCCAAATCAGATTTATTGAAGTCAACTATACTATGACCATACCAACATTTTCTAAGAACCAAGAAGATTCACCAAATTCCATTTTAATACTTTCGGGTGATTATTTCATTGACTTGGTCAAATGGACCTCTGAACAGTCTATGCTAAATTAAATTTATTTATCATTTTCCTCGAAGGGCTGTCGTATCATTGTTTAAAATTTAATCGACTTTATTAACTTTGACTATATATATATATCCCCACTACTAAGCTAATACTCTTCAAAAGGGTTTATTGTATCATTTTCCTCACAGGGCTGTCTTATCATCGCTTAAATTATATATGACTTAATTAATGTTGACTTTATTTATACCCCAATACTAATCAATACTTAAAAAAAAATTCGAATTCCAAAAAAAATTATAAGTTCAAAAAATGGTAAGTAAAAAAATAAGAAAAGTTTTACAACAAACATTATTTTACTAATAGTAAAAATCACGACTAACATATCTATATCATCTTCATTTCGTATTTCGAAAATATAATAATTTTTTTTTATTATTTTAAGTACATTTTATGTCATTTTAAGACATGGAGAAAAAATTTGAAAAAGTTCCAATTTAAAAAAAATGAGTTGTAAAAATTTCTAAGCAAAAATAAACTAAAATTAAAGTTACAAAAATCAAAAAATTAAGTGAAAACGGGAAAAAAATGTTGGAGGGGGAGGGCATTGGGTCCTTGTAGGTTAAGACATGGTTGACTAAGGCTGTCGTATCATTGCTTAAAATTAATTAAAAAAAAAAAACTTTCTTAAAAATAAGTTTTTAAAATAAAAGGGAAGGTCATTTTAAACTTAAGCTGTTAATGAATACCCTTTAAAATTCAAACTTAAAACGACAAGAAATTACTAATAATGAATAAATGAAACACAAAACATACAGGAATTAAATAAACAACCATAGCAAAAACAAACAACAAGTAATAATATAAATGAATAAATATACTTTAAAGCGAGTAATGCTTAGATTGAATATGAAAATCAAGCTTAAAACGAAAAAAAATAGTTTGTTATTAAAGTATAAATGAAACTTGAAACGAACAGAAATTAAATAAACAATCAATGCGAACAAACATACAATATATATTAATGTAAATGAACAAATAAATCTTAAAACAAGTGAAACTTAAATTGAATATGCAAATCAAGTTTGGATCGAATAAAAATAACTACAAACAAGAGTTTGGGTATCGCCTCAATGGAGAAGCCTAAAACCTACTGAGTCATTGGCGCCTTACTGAAAACTATATGAGTCTTCAACAGTCTTGGAAACTATAAAAAAAATCAAATTGAATATTATATATATAATTATATTTATTGTTGAAAGATCCACCAGTTAAAGACTTTTTTTCACTTTAGTTTTTTTTTTCATTTTCAATGCTGTAAGAACTGGAAAAGAATAAATTTGTAATATACAAGTAATTCGTTTTCAGTGAAGCGCCAATGACGCAGAAGGCTTTAGGTTTTTGCAGTTAAAGGAGGGGGTAGTATCCTAATTTTGTTTGTAGTGAAAATATATTTGTCTTGAACACTCTTGAAAAGAACTTATAAATTAAACTGAATATTTGATGTATAATGATATTAATTGCTGAAAGATCATCAGTTGAAAATTTGAATGTAATTTTAACAATTAATTTCAATATTAAGTAGAACATAAAACATTTGTATTATGATTCGTTTTCAGTAAAGCGCCAATGACGCAGTAGGTTTTAGGCTTCTGCAGTGAGGTGATACCCAAACTCTTGTTTGTAGTTATTTTTATTCGATTCGAACTTGATTTGCATATTCAATTTAAGTTTCACTCGTTTTAAGATTTATTTATTCATTTACATTAACATATATAGTATGTTTGTTCGCATTGATTGTTTATTTAATTTCTGTACGTTTTAAGTTTCATTTATACTTTAATAGCAAACTATTTTTTTCGTTTTAAGCTTGATTTTCATATTCAATCTAAACATTACTCGCTTTAAGATCTATTTATTCATTTATATTATTACTTGTTGTATGTTTTTTGCTATGATTGTTTATTTAATTTCTGTTCGTTTTGGGTTTCATTTATTCTTTAATTTCTTTTCGTTTTAAGTTTGAATTTTTACAGGTATTCGTATCTCCTGAGCTTAAGTTTAAAATGGTCTTTTTCGGAAAGTTTTTTTAATCAATTTTTGTTCGTTTTTGATTGCAAAAAGTTTCAAATTTTTATTGAATGGGGGGGTTGCTTACTGTCCGACTATTCTTGACTTTAAAAAACGGATCTAGAACTTTCAATCTAAATCGAATGCGGCTTTTTTCAAAGTCTTTATGATTACCTCTTTGATAAAAAACCTTATATATGAACAATAGACAGCTTGCATAACTTGTGGACAGCGATTGGCAACAATGAATGGATTGAAAAATAGCTCCAATAAGGGTGTTTTGTCCATTTAACTTGATGACACAAAGGGATCACGACTGTTTGGAATTGAGCTTAATAGGATTTCGTGTGCCAGAGCAATTTTGCATCTATCACAGAGTATGTATTTTAGCCTTATAATCGGATAATTATAATAGATTTACTACGCATTCTTCCCATACAAAACTTTACCTTATTAAAGCCTTTGGGGTGGGGGTGGCGTAGTTGGCAGAAGGAAGAAAACTTTAGCCTATACAGTAGGAGAGGAGGAGGGTGAGGTTGGAGACTCATCCAATACGGGGCGGAAGTTCGCTTATCTCCTCTGTTCCCGATTTAGGAGATTAGACAGACTCATTGGGCTGTAGAATGTTGGACCATTTGAGTTGTGGAAGACGTTAAAATAATCAAAAATACTTTGTATTTTCAGTTATTGCAGGATTGATTTCATAAATTGTGGAATGGTGAGCCCCCTGTATCATCATTTGGGTGAGCCTCAACTCATAATATGCAATTTTGATTAATTGTTCCGTGTTATGTGCATATATTATTCTATATATGTTATTTCGAGATCGCATTACGTTCATTTTTAAGCCTTGAGATAAAAACTGAAACCTTAGCGGAGACAGTGGTGGGGTGAAGTCTCCCCCTTCACATGCATAATTGAGCAGCCACAGAGAAAGTAAAACAAATGAAATTAATCTGTCTTTTGAAATGTCGTTTTTCAAAAGACACGAACAAAATCGTCTAAAGGAACCTGAAGTGCTATCTCTGACATTCCCGTTGATTCTTTATTCCCGTTACCGTCAGATGTAAAGTTTAGAACATTATCGAATGGGTTTAGTCGTCCCCTCCCTCAATAATTCATATTTGGAAAACCCACCCATGGGAAACTTTCCCCCTCAAAGAACATTTTCTTTTCCTGCTGATAATTCCTCCGCGTTAAATTCCACCCAGAAGAAATTTCCCAGCCCTGGAATATGCTCCCCAAACATATTCCCTTTCGATAATTTCGGATATTAATAAAAATGGAAGCTGCAATTTCTACTCAACTTTTTTGGTCAGAAGCAATGCTATAGCGTTACCTAAGTAAAGAGCCATAAGGGTTCAATGAATTAATACTTATTTATTTTTCCAGGGGCACTTTATGTGGAAGAAGTAGTCACATAAACTTTGGAACGGGGTTCATTGAATTACAAATTAAAATTTATAGTGCCCTTACACCAGGGGCGGATCCAGGATTTTCTTAGGGGGGGGGCAAAAAAAGTTGATCCGATAAACATCCGATAAATTACATTATTTTAGACTACGTTAGGGGGCACCCCCCACTCCCCTCCCCTGGATCCGCCACTGCGTTACACTCTCTGTTTCTTTCCTTGTTAGGGAGGAGAGCAGATTTCAAATAGGTGTGTGTTAAAACCAAAACATTCTAACTCTCATTGGGCCTTCAGGTATAAACAGAATTAGTTCAAAGGGAGGGATGGGGAAAAAGGGTGTGGGGGCGGTATTTGCCCTTCGATCGATTTTGACTCGTAAGAGCTGGACTAGAACTTCCAATTTACAATCAAACGAGCCCTCTCTGAAGTTTATACGACAATCCCTTCCTGCCCCCGCGCCCTGGGAGGTTTTGTCGACGCCAGAGTTTTGTTACTTAACCTTTCAACTATTTTTGACAAAATTTTGTCTGAAGCCTTTAGGGCGTGGAGGAGGGGTGGGCTAGTTGCCCTCCAATCTCTTTTGACTCTTAACAAGTGAACAAGAACTTTCAATTTCCAATCAAATGAGCCCTCTCTAAAGTTTATACGAGTATCCCTTCCATAAAAATAATATGAAGGATTTGGAGAATCCTTAAATTACAACCTTTGCCCTGAGGGCTGTGGGGGAGTAGTCATCCTTAAAGACCTAATTTCCAGACCTTAAAACTACGTTTAATAAAATGGCTGTCTCAAAATTTAGATTGGATATGTTTGGGGAAAGGGTGGGCGTGAGAGGGGGGTTAGTTGCCCTCAAATCACTTTTGATTATTAAAAAGGGCAATAGCCCTTTGAATTTCCAATCGAATCCACCTTTTTTGAAGTTTCTATGATACCGCCTCTTATAAAAACATTATATACCCCCAGGGTATAACATGTAACACTTGTCTTGGGGGTTGTGGGGGAGTGTCCTCCTCAAAAACATGTTTTCTATCTGAAAATCAACTACCTTGAACGAAATGGCTATCTCAAACTTTTGATTGGCTGTGTTTGGGGGAAGGCGGGGCGGGGGGGGGGGCTAGTTGCCCTCCAATCACTTTCGACTATTAAAACGGGCACTAGCCCTTTGAATTTCCAATCGAATGAGCCTTTTTTGAAGTTTCTACGACAACCCCTTCTATAAAATCCTTATATGCCCCCAGGGCATAACTTAAAACCCTTGCTCTGAGGGTTGTGGGGGAGTGTCCTCCTCAAAAACATATGTGACAATCATGTTTCTATGTGAAAATCAACTACGCTGAACAAAATGGTCATCTCAAAATTTTGATTGGATGTGTTTGGGGGAATGATGGGCGAGGGGGGGCTAGTTGCCCTCCAATCACTTCAACTATTAAAAAGAGCACTATCCCTTTGAATTTCCAATCGAATGAGCCTTTTTTGAAGTTTCTATGACAACGCCTTCTAGGAAAACCTTATATGCCCCCAGGGCATAACTTAAAAACCTTGCCCTGAGGTTTGTGGGGGATTCTCCTCCTCAAAGATATATTTTCTATCTGGAAATCAACTACGCTGAACAAAATGGCTATCTCAAAATTTTGATTGGAGGTGTTTGGGGGAATGCTGGGCGTAGGGGGGAGCTAGTTGCCCTCCAATCACTTTCGACTATTAAAAAGGGCACTAACCTTATGAATTTGTAATCGAATGAGCCTTTTTTGAAGTTTCTACGACAACGCCTTCTATAAAAACCTTATATGCCCCCAGGGCATAACTTAAAACCCGTGCCCTGAGGGTTTTGAGGGATTGTTGTCCTCAAAAACATGTTTTCTATCTGAAAATCAACTACGCTGAACAAAATGGCTATTTAAAAATTGGTTGGATGGGTTTGGGGAATGATGGGCGTGGGACGGGGGTTCTAGTTGCCCTCTAATCACTTTGGACTATTAAAAAGGGCACTATCCCTTTGAATTTTCAATCGAATGAGCCTTTTTTGAAGTTTCTACGACAACGCCTTCTATAAAAACCTTATAAGCCCCCATGGCATAACTTAAAACCCTTGCCCTGAAGGTCGTGGGGGAGTGTTCTCCTCAAAAACGTATTTTCTATCTGAAAATCAACAACGCTGAACAAAATGACTGTCTCAAAATTTTGATTGGATGTGTTTGGGGAAATGAAGGGTGTGGGGGGGGGGGAGCTAGTTACACGCCAATCACTTTTGACTATTAAAAAGGGCACTAGCCCTTTAATTTCCAATCGAATGAGCCTGTTTTGAAGTTTTTCGACAACGCCTTCTATAAAAACCTTATATACCCCCATGGAATAACTTAAAACCCTTGCCCTGAGGGCTGTGGGGGAGTGTTCTCCTCAAAAATATATTTTCTATCTCGAAATCAACTAAGCTGAACAAAATGGCTATCTCAAAATTTTGATTGGATGTGTTTGGGGGAATGATGGGCGTGGGGGGGCTAGTTGCCCTCCAATCACTTTCGACTATTTAAAGAGCATTAGAACTCTCGATTACCAATCGAATGAGCCCCCTTTGAAGTTTCTACGACGACCCCTTCCATATGAAGTGCCTCTGGAAAAACTATTAATAATAATAATAAAACATTGAAGCCGTATGGCCTTTACTATAGGCAATGCTATAGCGTTGCCTCTGATATATATGACTTTATTAGTTTCAACTTTATGCATACTCCAATACTAAACAATATTTAAACAAGACAAAACATTTACTCAAATAATTCCCATAACTTGAATATTAAGTATTATAAAACTGAACATTGCTTTTATTCACATAACTGTCATTTGGATCTACCTTGATATTTATGCCCAGGCAAGAATTATGTAAATGAGATTCCGTTTGGGACCTGTCTGTATGTAGGTCAATGACCCAAATCTAAGTAGGGTCTTAGTTTTCTATTACAAAAAAAATTAAGCACATATATGGTTGTATCGTCTGTAATGCATAGCATTCAAATGGCCTAAAGGGTCTTCTGTCCGTTTGTAGGCTATAGCGATGAATGAATTATGCAAATTTAGGGCCATTATATAGCACACTACTGCGATCTACTCAGAATGTCGTTGCAGACCATGGACTGGATGACCTCTATTCTCTTTTGAATCAAAATGCTTGACCAAATACCTTCCTAGGACATGTGTTAAAAAAAGAGTGCATCACATTTACATAAACAGTGAAATTATCTGAAATTGATACCTAAAGAACCAAACCTCCAATAATCTAGTTTGATATATATATATATATATATATATATATATATATATATATATATATATATATATATATATATATATATATATATATATATATATATATATATATATATATATATATATATATATATATATATATATATATATATATATATATATATATATATATATATATATATATATGTATATTTATATATATATATATATATATATATATATATATATATATATATATATATATATATATATATATATATATATATATATATATATATATATATATATATATATATATATATATGTGTGTGTGTGTATATATATATATATATATATATATATATATATATATATATATATATATATTAAGGGGGCTTGGAGGAGGAACATACGGGGGTTGTTCTTGAAAACCTTCGATTAAGGGTTTTGGACCAAAATTGTTACAATGATGATGTCGTTTTATACTTCCAAGCTTTTCTACTTAAGAAGTGACATCAAAAATTTTGTTTTATTTCTATATCACACTTACACATGGTAGTATTGATAAACATCGCGTAGATATGAAAAATAGCTTTCAAATGAGCCATTAAACTTCACTTTAAAAAGTTTTGGTAGACCACTAGCCGCAGCTTTTCCACTTGAGGCATGGCACCAAAAGTGCCGTTTTTTATGCCATTTGGAACTCTCTGATGGTAGAGTTTATAGGAAGGATGTAGAAAGTGGCGTAACTTTTTATGGGGCAGGCTGGGGTGGGGGCAACTGCCTCCTCTAAACCCAGGTTTACCCCTTCCCTCAACTTCCTTTTGCCCCCTAGAAGAAATTCTGTTTTTGCAAACAATCTTGTGAAAAATAAAATAGAAAAATGTCTTTTATATGAGCTATTAAAAATTTGCCAAGATACCTACGATACCAATGCGCCCAATAACAATACGCTCATACCGATGAGCATAATATAAATACGTCCGATACCGAAACAGTGTGCAGCCCTTTCCCCAGGGACTGTGGAGGGTCAGATCATCACCGAAATCCAAGATGTAGACCTTTGAAGTATGTTGAACAAAATGGATATCTCAAAATTGCGATTGGATGAATTTCGGGGAGGGGTCATTTACGGAGGGGGGCTAGTTGCACTCCAATCTGTTGGTCACTTAAAAAGGGCAGTAGTAATATTAATTTCCGCTTGAATGCGCTATTACACACCTCTCTATGATATTCTGGTCTTCCCTAGCCCTGCTAGAAAAAAAACGAAAAAACACGGGAGACAGATCATCTTTAAAAACAGGTTTCATACTTCATAGCCAAAAGACTTATTTAGTTTTACAGAATGCATTGGACTGCAGAAAATTGATTTTCCTTGTTGTTCAGGGAGGGGGACTGCAGTTTCTCCTTTCAAGGTTTTCAACCAGGCTGATTCCAAAGGTACAATTTTCATTTTCATCTAACGCAATTTTAGAGGGGTTTCAGACTTTTTTGTGAAATCTCCATTAATTTTGTTTCCGCAATAAACTTTTACTTTTAAGACTAACTGAAATAATAGTTATCATTCCTGAATCAGTGTTACATGGCAATTTCCTTTCACTAAATAGATTTTTAGTTTTTTTTTTCAAAACGCGTTTTTTAACTTTAGGTTACCAAAGGCTGTGGTTCGCTGTTTACTAGGTTGCAGCTACCGCTGCAACCATGATTCAGAACACACTCATGAATTTCGATCTATAAAAATTGGTTTCATACTTCATAGCCATAAGACTTATTTAGTTTGACAGAATACATTGGACTCATATAATTTGTGCTATGTATTTGCATATTGGGGGGGGGGGGTTGGTAAAGTAATGGAGATAGTGAAGTTAGATAACAATTCTTGTTTCATGATATGCAAACTATTTGCAGCTAACACATTTTACACACAGACCTGCTATATTTTACTCCCTCCCCCCTAATATGCAAATATTTCCCAACTTATATATGTTCAATGCATGCAGTTACTTGTGGCTATGATACCGGTTTTCATACATTCAAATCAAAGTTCTTGAAATGTGTTCTGAACAAATAATAAGTACCCCCTATCCTACTAAGAATAATAACTAGACACCGTTGGGACACCTGCTCCCTGTACAAACACCTCCGCGAGCTGACGGAAGGGAAGACTTCCACCGTGAGCCGTGTTTTGTCTGCTGACGGAAGCATGTCGGATGACGATGCAAGCCAACTCTCTGCCTGGAGCAGTCACTTCTTAACGCTTCTGAATGCCCAGGCAGTTGCTCATCCCGATCCTGATCTGATTCAAGCAGAAATGACCACACCCCGAGGCTACATCCAACCTCGTATCGCAACCGTTTACCACCTTTGAGATCCAAAATGCTGTAAAACGGTTAAATAATAATCGAGCCCCCGGCGTCTGTGGTATTTCTGCAGAACTTCTCAAGTACAGGGGTACAGCGATGGTTCTGTGGCTAATCTTCTCAGCTGTATGGACGACGGAAAGCATACCGAATGACAGGCGTGCTGACATCATATTGCCGCTCTGGAAACGTAAGGACAGCAGTCAAATCTGCTCCAACTATCGTGGGATCACGTTTCTCTCCGTTCCTGGTAAACTCTTTGCCATGTCATTCCTGGACAGGTGTTCCACCTTTTTGCGTAGAAAGAGAAGAGTCCAGCCAGCTGGATTCATGCCCGGCAGGTCGACGACGGAGCAAATGTTTACTATGCGCCAGTTGATCGAGAACACGCGAGAGTTCCACCATAAAGCGTACATCGCATTCGTGGACTATAAGGCTGCCTTCGATTCCGTTGATCGCCGTTCACTTTGGCTGATACTAAGAACTACGGGTCTGCCCAAGAAATATTGCTCACTCTTTGAAAAGCTGTATGAGGATACGGAAAGCTGCGTGCAAGTGAATAAAAGACGCAGTCCCACATTCGTGGTGAAGACCGGCGTCCGGCAAGATTGCGCCGCCGTTCCCGAGCTTTTCAACTGCGTCATAGACCATGTTATGACCAGCACGACGAATCGCCTTCACAGTTCAGTCTTCATTTCGGAGACCGGCTACTCTGATGCTAACTTCGCCGACGACATAGCTCTAGTTGCGAGCACCCTCGAAAAGATCACCAAAGCTCTCCAGGTCCTCTCAGAAGAAGCCTCAAAAGTTGGACTGAAGATCAACTGGCAGAAAACCAAAGTTATGCTCCTTGAACCCCCCACGTCCCGTTCTACTGTAAAGAAAGTCAACGTCGGAAGCAACCGAGTAGATGTGGTTGAAGACTTCACTTACCTGGGACCTATTCTGTCAAATGATGGCTTGATCACAAAAGAGCTTACATCTCGAATTGCCAAAGCTTCAGCACTTGTTGGGAGGCTTAGCAGCATCTGGCAAAAGCCAAAGATAAGCCGCTTTACCAAAATGCGCATTTACAATGCGTCAGTCTGCACCGTCCTGCTGTATGGAGCGGAGACATGGCCAGCTACAAAATCTATCCTCAGCGCCGTCGATGTCGCTCAGACGAAACATCTCCGAAGAATCGAAAGACTTCACTGGACTGACTTCGTTAGCAACCAGACTCTCCTGTCACGTACGGGTCAAACTCCTTTCTCGACGCAGCTCGCCCAGCGTACTGTTCGGTGGTACGGCCACCTCCTTCGCATGCCACGTGACACCCCAGCACGGGTCGCATTCGACTTCGACCCCACCCTACACGGATGGAAGCGACCCAGAGGACGCCCACCCACTAGGTGAAAAGACAAAGCTGATGAATTCTTCGCTCAAGCCCACATCCCAGTGGAAGAAGCTGCAAGCCTGGAAAGCGATAGATCAACCTGGAGGCGTCTAGTTTCATCGTTCTCTACGCCGAACCCTCGGCAGGAGCCTTAAGTCAAGTAAGTCAAGTCAAGTTGGGTTGTGCAGGCACTCATAAAGGAATGACCTGTGCTGGAGAGAGAAGAGAACATATTTAAAGTGGAAATTAGCGAAGCCCTAGGCTCCACCTTGTCCCTCTCGTTAGGTTTTGTTGGTTGCCTACTGTAGTTTTTTTTTTTAGTTCTTGTTTTTAAACCACATTTTTTTTATCACAAAACTGAATTAACAACCACACAAATAAATGTCCCAAAGTTCAAACTTTAAAGGAGCAACAGATTACCGTTTTCTTTGGCAAGTTAAACGTTAAATATATAAAATGCAACCTAATTATTATATTCTTAGGCCTTGAGACCAGGCACACACATAGGTGCCTTTGTTCACGTGCATCCCTCACTCCCAAGAAAATTCAGGTACCTATGTAATATACCAAACACACTTAAGAAGTTTTGTTAGGTGAATCATAATGAAATATTCCAAAACATGTTGGAAATATAATACTTTAGTTTATATAATAATATAATTTGGGCTATATATTTGCACATTAGGGGTAGAGGTAATATAACCTAACCTTACCCCCACCACAGTCCCTAATGTGCAAATATATACCCCGAAGTATACAAGTCCAGTGAGTTCTGTCACCTGTCATTTGTGGCTATGAAACCGGTTTTTTCTGATCTTACATTCAGTAAATTTCTCGACAGTGTTTGGTATAATACACAAGCAAGGGCGGATCCAGGATTTTTTTTTCGGGGGGGGGGGTACTAATTTTTGACTCAGTTTTCGACTAATTTTACTGATTTTTACCTAGGTTTAACTAATTTTCGACTTGTTTTCGACTCGGTCAAAAATTTCGGGGGGGGGGGTTAAACCGGGTAAACCCCCCTCCCCCTGGATACGGCCTTGTACACAAATACTAAAATTTGAGGTTTTGTAATTATTTCTATATTTTTTTCAACACAGTTTACCTAATATTGGTATGTTTACAAAAATATGCCCTCCCGGCCAGGCACTTTCTCAAGAATTTAGCTACGGACCAAAATATAAGTCTTAACGTTTTTCAGCATGGGGAGATTCGAAGTACCATGATACAACAGTAATGCTCGAGGTATGGCTTATCTTATTTTCTGATTAAAAAATTCCCATGGATAGTAATTTTCGGCCAACAATCTAGGGCGAAAAAAAAAATTGTCCATGGATGAGGGAGTTTACGAGGAAGAATTTAAGGGATTTTGGAACCCTTTGGGAGGGTATAAAAAGGGAGGCTTTGAATACATTGGGATAGAGGAGGATCGTCCTTAGCTGTGTTGGCCTGACACGGCTTGCTTTTTCAGGGAGTTGTTAGTAGCAGAACCGCTTCTAGAGTTGGTGGTGCCAAGTAGAAAATTAATTACAGCCCCCCTTCCAGCCAAAATAAAACCAAAAAAAAAAACGAATCAACGTGGCCCATCCCCCAGCTGCGGCACTCCCAAGCTGCATCACCTGGCTGCCCTCCACCCTCTCTGAACGGCTGTGGTTAGTTGTACTCGTCTGATTAAAAAAAAGTATCCAAATAAAATATATTTCCGCTCCTTCTATGAGTTTCCATGAGGAACTAACTGCAGTCAGTGGTGTCATTAGCATGCTAAGTACACAGATGTGACAGAGTCAAATCAAACTGCCTAATACGTTTTTGATTTCGATCTTGCAGACGAACCAGGCTTTTTCCGTCTCAGCTGACATCTTAAATGCAGATGTTACTTGGGAATTTGTTTATTCATTAGCTTCCCAGATTCGCATTCTGACAGCTGCTTAAAAATGCTAAATTACAAATTGGTTTTAACAAGGTCAACAAGTCAAAACTTCAATATTTAGGAGTAATTGGAAAAAATAATATTTATGATTTGTAAGTTCAAAAAGCTGACTGCAGGGAAATTTCTCACAAAATTTAAAGCACAAGATCAAAACAAATTCCGTTGGTTCGAGTTATTTAGCTTTCATTTAAATAATTGTTTTTACTACGATATATGGTTCCCCTCCATGAATCATAGTAGACATATATACTTTTTGCGTGTGTGATTCTGTGTTTTGAGTCTGTTGAAGGTAATAATTCATTATGTGGAAATTTTTTTATGTATTTGTCCCATTTTGGTATCTTCCCTTTTTTCATTGCCATAGAGCCTTACTGAGACTATGATGAATTGGTTTTGTTGTAAATTTATTGATTACTGTACACGTTCCACTCAATGCAAAATGTAGCCCTTCGTATTTTTAATTTGATTTTGATACACTGAGGAAGAACACAACGATACAATTTTCTACTTTTTTTTAACGATTACTAGTTTGGCTCTTTTTATATTATTTGGTGTGATAATATTTGGTAATGATGCTATAAGCAAATGACGCATGCGCTTGGAAATTTATAAACTTGTCACAACAATAAATTTTCCTGATATATTCTCGTTAGAATATTTATTCCAATTTGCATTTTTAGTGAAGAAAAACTGGCACCTTAAAACTATGTTTATTGACTTCAAGTATGTAATACTGGAGGTAAATTTCCAGAATTTTTTTTCATGGTTTGTACCCCCCCCCCCTTGAAAATAAACAAATTGGGCACCCATAACTCTTAAGCCAAACACGGCCAGAAAAACGTCATTCTAAAGTACACATCACAGTTTCTGAGCTCAAAAATATTCTTCATCTCTCCCCCTTCCCACCGCCCTCCCCCCCCCCAAAAAAAAAATTAAAAACAGACAAAACAACAGCACTGCAAAAAAAGAGTTAGTCGCCTTATTGAATATTTACAAATCTTAAAGATTATCCTTTCTAAAGCCGTTTGTAGGATCCAAGGGAACTCCGGGGTCTTACCTTAACAAAAAACAAAAACTTCTTATTAAGAAAACTGCTGGTACACTGCTGAAAAGTTTGCCATATAATCTGCTCCTATATTATATCTGGAGCTAGAACAATCAACATATCATAGTCCCACCCGATTGCTTAAGACTGTAATTATTTCTCCAGAAAAGGATGTGTAGTTTTGTAAAACATAATCAAAAGATGGGAAGTAATCGCAAGTCCGTCCAACCTTATCAAATACTTTTTTTATAATGGTAGACAATTCACTCATATACAACACCAAAATCTAACATCTCAGACATTAAACCCAACTTAAAATGATAGCCTACTAAAAACAAAAAAAACCTGGGTAATCTGGGCATACAATTTTTAAGTTTCGGACGTCCTTACAGCCTGGTTGCAAACATTGAATTTCTGGTATTCCGAACATAAATAACATTTGATTTTCTGGTATAAGGCGAAACATAAGCGAATACGGGTGCGGTGTAATGCCCCTGGAAAATTCTCCCTAAATGAAAAATTGAGTGCTAAGAAATTTCCCTCCTGGTCAATATCTTGGTTTGAAGACTTATCTTCCTATTCCTCCAATCTTTTTTTTAACTGTGAAAAACACCCTGAGCCTTGGCTATTCTACTTATAGCATCTTCACTGCTCCCATCGTCTTTACTAATTATACTACCAAGGTAAGTGAAGCTGTCCACCTGATTAATCTTTTGGTTACCCAGCATTTTAACAAATGTCACCTTTTCAAATGTCATCGTCGCTTATTACTAACTTTAGTGACTTGGTCTTTTCAACATTAATTTTCAAACCTATTTTACCACCCTGAAGTCGCAAAACCCCAAAAAGCTAATTCATTTTGTTCATACTTCCCTCTAGGATGCTGAAATCATTGTCATAATCTAAGTCCAAAAGAGTTTTGCCTCCCATTTGTTTCCGTGGTCCCCCATTGCCTTTCCTGGGCTCCTTAAGACAAAGTCCATAAATATGATCCATATAGAGACCTTTTCACCTTCACATATTCTTAGCTCTAGTGAATTAGTCTTTTTAACATTAGTTTTCAAATGTAATCTAGTACCCTAAACTCGGAAAACCTCTAAAAGTTCATTCATTTTCCTCACACTTTCCTCTAGAATGCTTAAATCGTCGGCACAATCTAAGTTCAGAAAAGTTTTCCCTCCCCATTTGTTTCTGTGGTCTCCCATTGCCTTTCCTGTGCTCCTTAAGACAAAGTCCATCAAAATGATCCATCTAAAAGAGGATAGAACACAACCCTGCTTAACTCCTGATTTAATGCAAAGTCAGCTACTAACCTCATTTCCTACTTTAACTGCAGCAGTGTTATTCTTGTACATAGCACTAATCACTTTAATGCGTTTGTCTGGTATCATAGGCAGTGCAATAGCGCTGCCTAAGTAAATAGATTGGAAATTGAGTGGGCTAGTGCCCTTTCTAATAGTTGAAAGCGGTTGAAGGGCAACCAACCCCCTCTCACGCCCACCATTTCTTCAATCACATCCATTCAAAATTTTGAGATGGCCATTCTGTTCAGCGTAGTTAAAAGGTCCGGATATTATGTTTTTAAAACAACAACCACCCAGAGCCCTCAGAGCAAGGCTTGTAAGTTATGGGGTAGCAAGGGTATCTAAGGTTTTCGTAAATAGGGTGGTCTTATGAACTTTGGATGGGTCTCATTGGATTGGTAACTAGAAATTCAAGCACCGTTTTTAAGATTCAAAGTGATCGAAAGGCATATGCCCCCCCCCCCCCTCACACCTCATATTTTCTCGAAATGAAACTGATAGAAATTTTGCGATGGCCATTTGTTGTCGTAGTAACTTCGAACAGGGTTCATTCAATTGGAAATTAAAAGGGGTAGTGCCATTTTTAACACTAGGAGGTGATTGGAGGGCCCACCATTTCTTCAAAAACATCCAATCAAAATTTTGAGATGGCCATTCTGTCCAGCGTAGGTAAAAGGTCCGGATATTATGTCATGAGGACGACAACCCCCCAGAGCCTTTAGAGCAAGGGTTGTAAGAATGACCTTAGGGCATATGAAGTTTTTATGAAAAGGGTTGTCGTTGAACATCGGAGAGGGCACTTTGGATTGGTAATCAAAAGTTTGAATGCTCTTTTTAAGATTTGAAGTGATGAGGGGCGATTACCCCTCCCCTCTTTACACCCCGTATTTTCCCAAAATGTATCTGATAGAATTTTTGAGATGGCTATTTTTTGCCTTAGAAACTCCAAAAAAGGCTCATTCGACTGGAAATTGAAAGGGCTAGTGCTCTTTTTAATAGTCAAAAGTGATTGGAGGGCAATAAGTCCACCCCCTCGCCCATCAATTTCCAAAACACATCTATTCAAAACGTAGTTGAACTTTCAACGTAGTTGGAAGATCTGAAAATTATGTCTTTAAGGATGACAATCCCCCCCCCAGCCCTCAGCACGAGGGTGCCCTTTTCAAAAGCAAAGGTGATTAGGGGGGCAGCCACACCCACGTTTTATTTTCACCAGATGCACCCGATAGTAATTTTTAGATAACCATTAGTTTAAAAATAGCTCAAAAGTCATACAACAAGGCCTATGGGGTTGACAGAATCCCACAGAGTCTGGGGGTAAGGGTTGTAAGTTAGGCCCCAGGGGCATATAAGATTCTTATGGAAGGGGTGGTCCTGGAACTCTAAAAAAGGCCCATTTGATTGGAAAGGTACAGTTCTAGTTCCCTTTTAAGAGTCAAATATTATGGCGATTAACTAGCTCCCTCCTCTCTGACATCCTTTTTTCCCGAAAAGCAATCAATTGAAATTGTGGGATAGCCATTTTGTTATCAATAGTCCAAAAACCATATAACAATGTCTTTAGGTGGACATTTTCCCCCAGAGCCCATAGACAAGGGTTGTAAGTAATGCCCCAGGGTATACAAGGTTTTCATGTAACGGGTAGTCATATAAACTTTGGATCGGATGGAGCCCATTTAATTCTAAGTTGGAAATTTTAGTTCCCTTTTTAAGAGCCAGAAATGTATGAAGGGCGATCACCCCACCCCTCAAGCCTACTCTTCTCCAAAACACTTCCGATCAAGATTTTAAGAGAGTTATTTTGTTCAGCATTTTTGAAAATCCCAGTGATTATGTATTTAGGGATGTCAACCTCCTCACAGTCCTTAGGACCAGGGCTGTAAGTTGGGCAAATAGTTCACTGTTTACAAACGGTATATGTTATTAAGAAAGGTATGCATGTTTGAACTTTACTTTCCAAAAAGACAAAGGACATTCCGGTGAGCCTTTCTGAGAATGTTTAGGGGAGTTTAGAACTAAATCAAAATACGTTATGTGTATACGGATTATCAAAGTGTAATACAGGAATACCTGAGTATATTAATTTTGAAAATTCAGGAAATGATCAGGGAGATGATCAAAAAGGCTGTATTTGTACGCTACCAATACTACTACAACTACCACCACTACTTCTAACCCACTACTGCTTTTACAGTGTTGAAGGAAAATTTGAACTATATCATAAGACCCTATGTGCATGCAAAATTTAAAAAGAGCGTATCTCAAGAATTGATTTGAGTATTCAGTTGGAACTTTCAGATAATGCTTAAAAGGGAAGATCATCTCACCAAAATACAATATGTGCGCACTACTGCTAATTCTGCTGTTACTGCTACATTTACTACTACTGCTACTACTGTTTCAACTTCTTCTAAGGCTAAGAGCAATGAGATGAAAATTTCAAGAAGTGTATGAGCATACAGGTTATCAAGAGGACATATCAGCAATATCATGATAATGACTATTTATATTAAGTTCAAACTTCCAGGGCTTGATGAGAGCTTGAGGGCTTGATGGACGTTTTGCTGACCAAAAGCTAATTTGTTAATACTACTGCTGCTAGTAGTAGTACTGCTTTTCAATACTGTTGCTAGCAATATCAATACTACTACTGTGACTACTATTACAACTCTGCCAAAGGGTATGAAGGTAAACATAATCAAGGATTTTCAAGGGGGGAATGTAAACTGAATCACAACACACCGTCTGTAAGCAGGTTGTCAAAAGGGTGTAACAGCAATATCTTAGGAACAGTTTGGTGTGTGAAGTTGAAACAAAGAGTAAAAAGAAATTGGAGGGACAGCAGCCCTTCTCTCAAGTCCACTCACTTTCAAAACGCAACCAGTCAAAACTTTGAAAGATGTTAGGCATGTCCATCCCCCACGATTATGCAATAGTAATATTATGCTTTAAAACTAATTGTTGCTTTAAACTAAATCAAAAGACATTGTGTTTTTGGTTGCCAATAAGGCATCTCAGCAATATATCGAGAACGACTGGGGGTATTAAGTTAAAACTTTTGGGGCTACTACTATTACTACTCCTTTTCTTACAATTTAAATAAATAACAAGAGTGTAAGTGTATCCAGCTCGTCAAAGAGCATAGATAGAATCTTTTGGGGATGATATTAAGTTTTATTTTTTCAGGTTTTTCAGGTCAACTTCAGGAGTTATAAAAATAAATTAAAAATACTGTTTGTGTCAGGATTAAAAATTATTGAAAAAGTTACTCCAAGATACAATTAGCAACCCAAACTATGGATTCCTATAAACCCCATACATTCTAATTATTCAATTAAGTTTAAATCTTACCTAATATATAAACTTAAAAGAACTTACTCTTAATATATAAACTAAAAACTCTTTCTTTCGTTTTAGGATGCCAAAAACGAGAAAAGCTGATCCGTCGCTCAAAATCTGGAATGAGGAGGAAATGAAGAAATCAGTACAAGCTCATTTTCATGGGATGCCACTTCGAGCACCTGCTGAAGTTCACAATGTCAAGCAGTCAGATATGCCACTGCGTTTTGTAATGGAACAGATGAAGAAAAAGAAGAGTTTAGTTTCACTCCCGCCTATGAGAACAGGCGAGTATTTACGAGTGAGCAGGAGCTTCAACTTGAGGAGTACATCCTTCAAGCAGCCCGAATACACTATGGTCTCTCCAGGCTGTGTGGCTTTCTTAGAAAGAATCCATTGATTTTGCTTCGAAGGCCGGAACCTACAAGTATCTAGATAAATCTTACTTTCAATCGTGTTGCTGTTAACACCTTTTACAGGAGTCTCGGAGAGTTATATTCAAAATACAAGTTAGCCAGATCTTTAACCTTGATGAGACTGGGCTCACGAATGTCCAGAACAAGTGTCAAAGAGTGCTTAGCCCAAAGGGAGTAAAGCAGCTTGGTAATATGACTTCCCAAGAGAAAGGAAAGCTGGTGACCATGGTGGGCATTATAAATGCCATGGGAGGATTTATTCCAGCCTTTCTGGTTTTCCCACGAGCACGTTTTGTAAAAAGGCTTCTTGTTGGAGCCCCCCCCCCACCCCACAGACTGCTGGAATAGAAAGTGGCAAGCATGGAAATACTGGGATGACAAAGGATGTGTTTTCGCTGCATTTGGAGCACTTTGTGTTGCATGTCTTCCAATCTCCTGGGAATCCTGTCTTGATTCTGATGGACAATCATGAAAGTCACACCAGTTACAATGCAGTTTCGTTGGCCAAAGAAGAGGGAATACATTTACCTACACTCCCATCGCACACATCATCCAGGTTGCAGCCTCTCAACGTTTCGGTTTATGGACCTTTAAAGACTTACTGGTCACAGGCAATGGAGAAATGGTTGAGACTTCACCCTGGTTGAGCAGTGATGGAATATGATATCGGTGAATTACTGGGGGTTGCTTTTCCTAGGGCCTTCTCTCAGACTAGCATCACAAGTGGATTCTTAAAGCCCGGAATTTCCCCGCTGAATACTGGAATGTGGCAAGAGTTTGACTTTCTTACTGCTTTGCGATGAGAAGATACTACTGAGCCGAGAAATCAATCTGCCACTGTTGACGAAAATTTACCGGATCCGCAAGAGCTTTGGTTGAGCTAGAGTCCCAGTGTTACAACCCAGTCAGCCTCGTTTGTTGTGCCAGAAGATATTATACCCCTGCCAAGAAGGGAAGCTACAAACAGAAAGACAAGCAAGAAGAATGGAGTATCCAAGATCTTGACTTCTATACCGGTGAAAGACTCAATCCAAGCTGCTGAAAACAAAAGGAAGGCAAAAAAAGAGAAGAAGGATCTCAAGAAAAGCAAGAAAGGGGCTCCTGCCAAAGATTCAAAAGAAAACTACCAAGAGATTGCTGACGTTCAGTGACGAGAGCGGAGATGAAGCAGGACCAGGAGATTTTGAGTGTGATAGCAATTCTGACGACTCGTTCTGTTCTGAAGATCTCTGATTGGCCGAAGAGGAGTCTGAGACTCCCAGTATCTGTTCCGGTGAGTTTGTTCTAGTCAAGTACAAGGGGAAAAAGGGATCAAAATTCTACACTGATGAAGTGCTACAGGCCAAACCAGACGGCTACACTGTCAATTTTTTGAAACGAAACGTTCCACCCTGGAGGTTTACATTTCTCAAAGAGAGCGATGAAGCGTTTGTCAATAGCTCAGAAGAAGTGATGAAATTGCCAGTTCCAGTGGTCTCAGGCAGAACTGAATGCATTGCCAAGATGGTAAGCTTTGATGCGGACCAGACCAAATACTCTGTTGAATGATTTTTTAAATAAGTTTATTGTATTTTTACAGTTTTATACCGCGAAATATACGAAGTTTTATTTGACTTATCGTATTGTCCCAAAGTACCCACTGCCCTGACCCATAGTACCCGCACAAGTGTTACTCTGGGACAAAACGGGACCCTCTGAAAAATAAGTCTTGCTAATTTTATTGCAAGTAATAAAAATCTGAGAAAAATCCCAGTAAAAGCCAAATGATTTTGCCACAGATGGATGTTTGACACAAGAAAATCGGACTGTAAAGGTAGGAGATATTTAGCCTTAAGTTGAACTTGTCCCAGGGTTCCCGACTCTCCCCTACTCTATGCTTCCACATAGACACTACGGGACTATCCCAATGGTACTCTATGGCTAGTTATCGACACTACCTAGTTTATTGTATGCATTAAACCAGTAATTTTCACTCATTGGAAGGATAAACACCTGCATCATATTTTTTTTTTAAGTGAAAATGAATTATTCTAAGAATATGTTATATTTGCTAGAGTGGCGGAAACGTTACATATTTATTTAATTTAAGCCTTTTTTCAGCTATAATGTTTGGTATGATTGACACAGAATATATTTGACTGAAATATTCCTCAACTGGTGTTATTTTCGAAGTGGCTTTCTTATTGCTAGATGAACAATGCCCTGAAATTTATAGCTATAAATGGAACATCGAGTACAGTTTAAGTACAATAAAAAAATATGGTGTCCAACATTAAATTTTATAAATCGAAACGGCTTTTACGGTAAAACCATAAGACCACGTAATGAAAATGATTATGAAATAAAACATGTACAAGAGGAAATTCAGGAAACGTGAAGTTTTTTTCAATATGCAAGCTGTTTATGTTAAGGGAAATGTCCCGACTGATAAACTCTTACTAGGAAAATGTGATAAAGACATACCATTATGCAACTTAGAAGACTTCAAATGTGAGAAATAACTGCATTCAGTACATGATCCGGAAGATGAAGTTAGCTATTTTGCTCAATGGGTACCGGAAAAGATACATAACATGGAAAAATGCGTCATATATCCAAAGACCTAAGCTCCTCCTCCTCCTTCTATGAAATGGCTTAAGCTTTTTTTTAAATATGTATATTTTTCCAGATATTTTTTGTTTGTGGAATATATTTTTTAAGCAATAAACATGTTTTAGCGTACTCTCAATTTTCATCTACAACTTATACATCATGTTTAGCTCTAGGATTCCGTTTGAAACATGAAGGAACATTTTTTTTATCTGAAAATTGAAATAAACTTCTCAAACACAAGGGGTATAGTGAGAGGTGACACTTTTTTACTACCTCAACTGCTCCCATCTTTACACCTATAGTTATAGATGACACTTTACACCTGTAGATATACATAGAAGCACATTCGCCCAGAAACATGGGTATAATGAGAGAGACATGTAAAAAAATTTAGGTTTATTTAAGCTCACATAGCGCAGCGGTCCGCAGTGGCTGCGTGCCCGCCACAGCGGTCTCCCGCCAAGCCGCCCACCGCAGAGGTGCCATGCTCGCCGCAGCGGTCAGCCTTGCAGTGGCAGAGCTGTGCAGCGAACTGCTGCGGCGGTGTTTAAAAAATATATTCAACAAATAAAAAATATTGGGAAGAATATACATATTTACATATAATAAAAAAAGCTTAAGCCATTCGATAGAATGAGCAGGAGTTTAGGTCTTTGGATATGTGATTTTTCTATGTCTGGTATCATTTCAGGTACCTATTGAGCGAAATATTTAACTTTTTCTTCCGGACCATATACTGAATGCAGGTATTTCTCACATTTGAAGTCTTCTAAGTTGAATAATGGTATGTTTTTATCACATTTTCCTAGCAATAGTTTTATTAGTCGACACGTTTCCCTTAACATAAACAGATTGTACGCTGAAAAAATTGAATATTTCATGAATTTCCTCTTGCACTCGTTTTATTTCATAACCATTTTCATTACGTGGTCTTATGGTTTTACCGTAAGATTCGTTTCGATTTATAAAGTTTAATGTTCACCACCATCTTCTTTTATCGTACTTAAACATATTGTATTTGATTCATTTACAGCTATAAACTTCACGGCATTGTTCATCTAGCAATAAGAAAGCCGCTTAGATAAGATAAGATATTTATTTCAAAAAATTACTATCACAAGCCCCGAAGGGCCGAATTTGCATTTCGGGGTCATATAATAAAAAAAAACATAGAAATAGCACCACAACTAAAAAACTGGCTAAACAATGCCAAAAACAACAATCTCAGAAAGGCAAAGCCATTCATTAGTCTAAAAAACAAAAAGTGTCAAATGTAAGAAAGTTAAAAAGGCACAAACTAAAACAAAACAAAAAAAAATAGTGTTAAAAAGCTTTAAAAGAGACTATATAAAAAGGGGAGGGAACGGAAGAACCAAACGGACATAAGCATGGGTATCACCAGTACAAAAAAAAAATAACTAGTGGTTTATTTGATCACTAATGAAGGGGACAAAGGTTTTTTCATATCTGGAGGTTAAAACAACGGATGGGGGACAAGATAGGGACGGGTTCAGAAACAGTACGTGGCAGGCGGTGTCTGGATGGGGAGTGTCTTTTGGGGAGAATGTTTCCGTGCGAGGGTTTATTATTGCATTTTTTGCAAAACGGAGGCACAGCGTTCCTCTCCTGTGCTCAAGAGTTTCCAGCT
Source organism: Artemia sp. Qi Xiang Cuo (assembly GCF_049724085.1). NCBI lineage: Eukaryota > Metazoa > Arthropoda > Branchiopoda > Anostraca > Artemiidae > Artemia > Artemia sp. Qi Xiang Cuo. The sequence continues at coordinate 15,608,840 of NC_142805.1, forward strand.
TGGCCTTTTTTAGAAGGAGTGAATATGGTACCAAATTTTCTTTAAAAATTTATTCTTAGGGCTCTTTTTGGAATAGATGCAATTAATCTTATTCATCACGGGAGATGCCAGGATGCCAAATTGGACAAGCATATTCAAGATGCGGGCGGACAAAGGAAGTATAAATTCTTAAAGAATGGGACGAAGGGACGTTAAATTTATTCAAGAGCTTAAGGAGAGACATGGACGCATTAGCTCTACGGACAATATCTTTCACGTGGATATCCCACTTTAAATTATAGGAAATTGTAACCCCAAGTAATTTAAAGGAAGACACAGGTCAAGGAACGCAGGAGTAGATTGCAAGAATTTTATTGTGATTATGTTTGATTTTGGGGAATTTGCTTTCATATTTATATTCTTGACTTCATCCGAAATGTTGGTTAGAATTTCAAGGGAGCCACTTTTAATATTCCTGTGACATACTTCAATGATCGACAAGTCATCCACACATTTCCACTTTTGGGGGAAGTCCTTACCAATATCGTTAATCATGACTAGAAATAAAAGTGGTCCCAATAATGTTCCTTGAGGAATTCCACAATATATAGGGAGGGGTTAGAGAAAATATTTTTGTATTTAACAGCTTGAGATCTATTTGAAAGAAATGATATAACAATATTTACTAACAGAGGATCAAGTTTAAAGTTAACCTGTTGTGAACGAATTAGGGATCAAGGTTACTTACGATGGTATGCATTAAGTGCAAAAGTAATGGGTGGTGGAAGTTTTCTTTAAGTTACCAAACTGCCGGGTGTCAATAAGCGGACAAATTTTATCCTTAAACCAGTCACAGAGGAAATCTTCACAAAGTTTGGAAAAAACAGAAGTGAGTGTAATGGGACGAATGATGGTGAAAGTCAGACTGGTGCATTTTTTTAGGGAATTTACCAAATTTTGTGATGTGGTTGAAAATATTTAATAAAGGCTCAGCAATTTTGTCCTAAAAGGCTTTAATTAAGTCAACTGGGATGTCCTAGGGACAAATACTTGATTTTCTAAGCTTAAGAATTTAATTTATAACATCAGAGGGAGAAATAAAGGGGAAGGAAGTATTGGGAGGAATAGTTGGACTTGAGGCAGTGAAAGGGGGGAGACTTTGCAAGATGGAAGCAAGGTACAAGTTCAAATCGTTGGCAGTCTTAATAGGGGGATCGGGGAGATGAAAATCAATTTCGGAAGGACTTTTTCCGCATATTTCCTTAATTTTTCTGTACCATTACTTGGGCATATTAGAATATAGAAAATAACACCAGTTGAGGAATATTTCAGTCCAATCTGTTCTGTGTCAATCACACCAAACATTATTATAGCTGAATAAGGGCTTAAATTAAATAAATATGTAACGTTTCTGCCACTCTAGCAAATATTACATACCCTTAGAATAATTAGTTTTTGCTTTTTTTAAATATGATGCAGGTGTTTATCCTTCCAATGAAACAAAATTACTGATTTAATTTCATACAGTGCACTAGGTAGTATCGATAACTAGCCATAGAGTCCCATTGGGGCAGTCGCTTAGTGTGTATGTGCATGCATAGAGTAGGCCTACAAATGATGTATGTGCATAAATTAAAAAATATGTGAGGGCAGTGATAGAATAATGTCGTTTGAAAAGCATTGCTTAGTATTGGGGATATGTATCAAGCCAAAATTAATAAAACAGTGTCTATTCTAAAAGCTGATGTTACATCCCTGTGAGAGAAACAATAGAATAATGTCTTTTGAAAAGAATTGCTTAGTATTGGAGTATGCTCAGACTTTGGTATAAGATCTGTTAAACTATCTCAGTTTCTCATATATCCCCTATGAATCTGCTAGCGGTATCTTTATCTCTGAAAATTCTTTTCTTACATCTCTGACTTCTGAATAAACATTCTAAATGTTTGACTTGCTAGCGTACCCTAAAGTAATAGAAATATAACAAAGTAATGCATAAAATATTTTTATTGAAATAACGACATATAGAATATTAGCATAAAAATATATTACATGTTTTATTATACAGTATTAATATTATTGACCAACTTTGGACATTTTGAATCTGTTCCATCAAATAATTCATCATATAGATACACATAGAGATAAGGTTTTTTACTGAAATCTTTGTCGTAGAAACTTGAAAAAGGGCTTATTCGACTTGAAATTGAAAGGGCTAGTACCCTTTTTAATAGTCGAAAGTGATTTGAGGGTAACTATTCCAACTCTCACGCCCACGTTTTCCCCAGACACTCCCCTACAACCCTCAGTGCAAGGGTTATAAGTTATGCCCTGGGGACATATAAGGTTTTTATTGAAATATTTGTCGTAGAAACTTGAAAAAGGGTTCATTTGATTTGAAATTCAAAGGGCTAGTACCCTTTTTAATAGTCGAAAGTGATTGGAGGGCAACTAACCCCCCCCCCTCTCACGCCCACCTTTTCCCCAAACACATCAAATCAAAATTTTTAGATAACTATTTTATTTAACTTAGTTGAAAGTTTTGGAATTTAGGTCCTTAAGGATGACAATCCCTCCCCCCACAGCCCTCAGGGCAAGGGTCTTAAGTTATGCCCTGGGGGGCATATAAAGTTTGTATTGAAAGCGTTGTCGTAGAAACTTCAAAAGGGCTCATTCAATTGGAAATTGAACGGGCTAGTGCCTTTTTTAATAGTTGAAATTAATTGGATAGCGACTAACACCCCTTTCAATCCCCACCATTTTCCCAAACATATCCAATCAAAATTTTGAGATATCGATTTTGTTCAACGTAGTTGAAGGTTTTGGAAATTAGGTCTTTTAGGATGATAACCCCCTAAGAGCCTTCAGTGCAAGGGTTGTAAGTTATGCCCTGGGAAAATTAAAGTATATATCAAAAAAGTTATAGAAATTTCAAAAAGGGCTCATTTGATTGGAAATTGGAATTGCCCTTTTTAATAGTCAAAAGTGAGTGGGGAGTAATTAACCCCCATCTTGCGCCCACCATTTCCCCAGAAACATTCAATCAAAAGAGATAGCCATTTCGTTCAACAAAGTTGAAAGTTCTGGAAATTATGAATTCAAGGATGACAAACCCCCGAGAGCCCCAAGGCCAAAGGTTGTAGTTTATGCCCTGGGGGCATATAAGATTTTATAGATAGAGTTGTCGTAAAACTTCAAAAGGAGCTTATTCAATTTGAAATTGAGAGGGCTAGTGCCCTTTTAATAGTTGAAAGTGATTGGGGCATAACTAACCTCCCTCTCACGCCCACCATTCCTCCAAACACATCCAATAAAAATTTTCAGATAGTCATTTTGTTCAACGTAGTAGAAAGTTCTGGAAATTAGGTCTTTGAGAATGACCCTAGGGTAAGGGTTGTAATTTATGCCCTGGGGGCATATAAGGTGTTTATAGAAAGCGTTGTCGTTTCCAAAAGGGCTCATTCGATTGGAAATCGAAAGGCCTAGTGCCCTTTTTAATAGTCGAAAGGGATTGGAAGGCTTGACATTTTTATAGTAAAGATCGATGTGGTATAATGTATTATTTTTTGTTGCTGTTATTGTTTAGACCAGGGCATTTCGTATCGAAGGAGTTGTCGTGGGAACTTCGAAAAGGGCTCATTCGATTGAAAATAAAAAGGACTGATGCCCATTTTAATGGTCGAAAGTTATTCAAGGGTAACTAGTCCCCCTTCCACACCCACGCTCCCCATTGCCCATTATAGTTAAAATAAAAAAGTTGCCTTAAGATTAAATCAAAATGCACTGTGATAATGCTAATTCCCAATAACGCATTGCGTCATATTTTTAAATTCACCAAGTAGCGTGTTTGTTAGATAATTTTTTTCTTCATTGCTGCTTGAATATCACCAATTTCAATAGCCCCCTTCCCCCATTAAGTATTGTGGCTATGCCCCTAATGCCACCGTTGCATGTTGTTGCTATCAAAGTCATAGTTATAATAGTCGTAGCCTACTCGAGTGTTGTCACAGTTACAAGTTGTCATGATTTCAGTCGAAGTCGCAGTTGTAGTTTCTGCACCAAGGTATTAGCCTTAGCCGTTCCTAAGGTATTGCAGATAAGCTCAATTGCTGACCTTGATGATCATAGTACCTTTTGTTTGCTTCAATACTCCGGAAAATTTCACTTTAATACCTTTAGTGGCTTTGGCCATTTTAGACCTACCTAGGATCAAACACTGCCCCTTTTCCCAATACTAAAAACTGCGGGGAAATTTCATCACCTTCAACCATTGCCCCAGGGGCTTTTGGAGGGTAATACAATCGCCGGAGACTAAGCTATTGGAAGGCTTGACTATTTGAACGAGAAGGTTATCTCAAAATTTTATTACTTGTTTAGAGGAGGGTGTTTTAAAAGGGCAAGGGAGACTACGGCTGGTCATTAACTCATCACATTTCTTTATCTTATCCAAACACACCCCAATAGTTTTAAAATAAAACCCTCGACCGTTCCTGAGATATTGTAGATACGTTCTTTTGGTTACAAGGACGAATACATTGTTTTTTTATTTGGTTCAACATCCCCTAGAATTTTAACATTCTTTAGAGACTCACCTCAACACCCTCAGCCTTTTTGGAACCACCCTGGATAAAACATTACATATTTCCCCTGTAATAAATCCCATGATGGAACAAGTGGCAAATTACATAACGTAAAATTCTTGCCCTGAGAGCATTGAGAGTGGTGTAATCCATAGAGGACTAGTAATTGGATCTTCTGACTATTCTTTGAAAGCAAGCCATCTCAAAATATTGAAGAGTTTGAAGGAGAATCCCTAAAAGTTTCAACTTAATCCCCTCAACTTAATCATAGACATTTCTGATATGTCATTTTCAGAACCAGCATGCATTTATTGTGTTATGAGTTTATTCAGCACTCTTCTCAGTAATTTCTGGAAGATTCATTGTAACATCCTAAACCTTTTTGGAGACTAAGGATAAGAAAAAAGCGAAATTTTCTCAGAAACAACCCAATATTAAACAATGAGCAACTTGCATAGCTTAACGTCCTTACCCCAGGCACTGTGGGGTCATGTAATCCTCGGAGGGTTAATTAATTGACCTTTAAACTATGTTGACCAATTGGCTATTCCAAAATTTTCATCAGATGTGTTTGGGGGGGCGGGCAGCAGGGGTGTCGTTTAGGGGGGCAAGGGGAGAACTTGAACTATAATTTATTAAGCAGCTTTAAAACAGTTTTTCAACTTGAAATGTGAATATTTCGACAACGACCACTGGCGACTGTATTTATTTAGGACAGTGACTGTGATAAATTACGACTACAACTGCTTGTGACTGCGACTACTTGCTATTGCAACTGTAGCTACTTACGAGTGCGACTACTATTTCTGCTGCTCTAATTTTGATTGTGACTACCACTACTACTACCACTGTTACTTCAAATGCTACTACCCCTTCTAATGAACTAAATAAAAAAATTGGGTCTAAGGGATATTGAATTGAACAAAAGACTTTATTGGAATCCAGGGACGCCAAAGGCTTGCAATATCTCCGAAGTGGCAAACGTATTAATGACAAAATTTTCATGGAACGTTGAGGGGCATACTGAATTATATCAAAAGGTACTATTTGCATCCTAGTTGCCAAAAGGGCGTATTTGTAATATTTTAAGACCGGCTATGGTATTAAATTTGAACTTCCAGGACATATTGAGAGGGATTTTGAATTCAATTTAAACACACTATGTGCTTCCATGTTGAAAGAATGACATCTTTTTCCCGGCGGCCTGCGATGACCTCCTTCCCCTTGGGAAACATCCCTCAGAAAATACACCAACAGAAATAAAGAGGATTAAATGATTCTTTTGCTACATATTTATTCTCTTATTCTATTCTTTTTCGTATGTAATCTTTTGACCATTCTCCCAGGAGATTTTTCGAGTAAATTATTTATAAATTTCTGTTGAATCTAAATTACGGTTCAAGAACCCTTTCAAAGTTTAGTTTCAAATTGATTGAACTTTGTGCAATAGTTATATTAAATACGATCATAGACAGGGCTCAGATTACCTTATGTAACGCAAGAATTTAAGATGAAATAAGATTTGATGATATGAAGATCCAATTCTTAAGCTTGAAATCTGAATAGCTAAAGAAATATTTATCATATTAACTAGTAATAACACTTTGACAATCAAAAACGAACAAATCTTGATCAAAATGTTTCCAAAAAAGTTATTTTTCAAAGAAAAGTAAAGAACCAAATTAAATTTAAGATGAGCAGAATTGAAGTCCTGTAATAATTCAAACTTCATTCGACAAAAATTACTTAAACTGGAGTTTGGCTGCTGCTCACAATCTTCTATATCCTTCCAAAGTTTGTTGTGTCATTTGTGCTTTACTAGAGACAGTATATATATTTTAAGCATATTTTTATGTTTAGCGTTGAAAAATGAAGAAATTACTGCTAAACAAAGTCATGAATTGCTCAGATTTTCGGAAATTGATATTATCAGAGGCAACGCTGTAGCGTTGCCTATAGTAAAGGCCATACGGCTCCAATGTTTTATTATTATTTATTTTTTTTCCAGAGGCACTTCATATGGAAGGGGTCGTCGTATAAAATTCAAAGGGGGCTAATTCGATTGGAAATCGAGAGTTCTAGTGCCCTTTTTAATAGTCGAAATTGATTGGAGGGCGACTCCCCCCCGCGCCCAGCATTCCCCCAAACACATCCAATCAAAATTTTGAGATAGCCATTTTGTTCAGCGTAGTTGATTTCCAGGTAGAAAATATTTTTTTGAGGAGGATACCCCCCCCCCCCCACAACCCTCAGGGCAAGGGGTTTAAGTTATGCCCTGGGGGCATATAAGGTTTTTATAGAAGGCGTTGTCGTAGAAACTTCAAAACAGGCTCATTCAATTGGAAATTAAAGAGCTAGTGCCCTTTTTAATAGTCGAAAGTGACTGGATTGTAACTAGCCCCCCTACCCCCCCCCCCCACGCCCATCATTTCCCCAAACACATCCGATCAAAATTTTTAGATAGCCATTTTGTTCAGCGTAGTTGATTTCCAAATAGAAAATATATTTTTGAGGAGGATACCCCCCTCCCACACCCCTCAGGGCAAGGGTTTTAAGTTATGCCCTGGGGGCATATAAGGTTTTTATAGAAGGCGTTGTCGTAGAAACTTCAAAACCGGCTCATTCAATTGGAAATTAAAGAGCTAGTGCCTTTTTTAATAGTCGAAAGTGATTGGAGTGTAACTAGCCCCCCTCCCCCCCCCCCACGCCCATCATTTCCCCAAACACATCCGAAAAAAATTTTAAGATAGTCAATTTGTTAATCGTAGTTGTTTTCCAGATAGAAAATATATTTTTGAGGTGGACACTACCCCACAACCCTCAGGGCAAGGGTTTTAAGTTATGCCCTGGGGGAATATAAGGTTTTTAAAGAAGGCGTTGACGTAGAAACTTCAAAACAAGCTCATTCGATTGGAAATTAAAGGGCTATTGCCCTTTTTAATAGTCCAAAATGATTGGAGGGCAACTAGCCCCTCCCCCACGCCCATCATTCCGCCAAACACATCCAATCAAAATTTTAAGATAGCCATATTGTTCAGCGTAGTTGATTCCCAGATAGAAAATATATTTTTGAGGAGGATACTCCCCCACAACCCTCAGGGCAGGGGTTTTAAGTTATGCCCTGGGGTCATATAAGGTTTTTATAGAAGGTGCTGTCATGGAAAATTCAAAACAGGCTCATTTGACTGGAAATTAAAAGGCTTGTGCCCTTTTTAACAGTCGAGTGATTGGAGTGTAACTAGCCCCCTTCCCTTCCTCCCTCCCATGCCCATCATTTCCCCAAACACATCCAATCAACATTTTCAGACAGAAATTTTTTTCAACGTAGTTGATTTCCAGCTTTAAAACATTTTTTTTAGGAGGAGACTCCCCCACAACCATCGGGGAACTGGATTTAAGATATTCACTGTGGGTATACAAGGTTGTTAAATGAGGCGTGGATGTATAAACTTAAAAAAAGACTCAATCGATTGGAAATTAAAGGGATAGTGCCCTTTTTAATAGGCGAAAGTGATTGGAGTGCAACTTGCCCCCCCCCACGCCCATCACTTCCCCAAACACATCCAATCAAAATTTGGAGATAGCCATTTTGTTCAGCGTAGTTGATTTCCAGATAGAAAATATTTTTTTGAGGAGGACACTTCCCCAGAACCTTCAGGGCAAGGGTTTTAAGATATGCCCTGGGGGCATATAAGGTTTTTATAGAAGGCGTTGTCGTAGAAAATTCAAAAAGGTTCATTCGATTTTAAATTAAAAGGGCTATTGATATTTTTAAAATTCAACCTTTTATGGCATGCCACTAGCCCCCCCTCCCTACATTTATTATTTCCCCATAGACCCCCACTAAAAGTTTTTAGGTATCCAATTTTGTTCAGCATAGTTAATTTCCAGATAGAAAATATATTTTTGAAGAGGATACTCCCCCAAATCCCTCAGGGCAAAGGTTTTAAGTTATGCCCTGGGGGCATATAATGACCCCAGGGCATTACTAGAATATATGTTTTGGCAACTAGCAACTAGCCCCCCCCCCCTACGCCCATCATTTCCCCAAAGATATCCAATCAAACTTTTGAGATAGCCATTTTGTTCAGTGTAGCTGATTTCCAGATAGAATATATATTTTTGAGGAGGACACTCCCCCACAACCCTGAGGGGAAGGGTTTTAAGTTATGCCCTGGGGGCATATAATGTTTTTATAGAAAGCGGTGTCGTAGAAACTTCAAAAAAGGCTCATTCGATTGGAAATTCCAGGGCTAGTGCCCTTTGTAATAGTCGAACATGATTTGAGGGCAACTAACCCCCCCTCTCACGCCCACCTTTTCCCCAAACACATCCAATCAAAATTCTAAGATAGCCATTTTATTCAACGTAGTTTTAAGTTCTGGAAAATAGGTCTTTGAGGAATACAACTCCCCCAAAGCCCTCAGGACAAGGGTTGTAATTTAAGGATTCTCCGAATCCTTCATATTATTTCTTATGGAAGGATGATCGTATAAACTTTAGAGAGGGCTCGTTTGATTCGAAATTGAAATTTCTTGTACACCTTTTAAGAGTCAAAAGAAATTGAAGGGCAACTAACCCCTCTCCCTTCTCCACGCCCTCACTGCGTCAGATAAAATTTTTGAGATAGACATTTTTTTTAAATAGTTCAAAGTTCTGATAACAAAAACTCCGGTGTCGACACAGCCCACCAGGGCCCAGGGGTAGGCGTTGTAAGCTATGCCCTGGGGCATAACTTATAAAGGGGGGTTTATAACTTATGGGAAGGGATTTTGTATGGGAAGAACACATAGGAAATCTATTATAATTATCCAATTATAAAGTTAAAATACATACTCTGTGATAGATGCAAAATTGCTTTGGCACACAAATTCCTATTAAGGTCAATTCCAAACAGCCGTGATCCCTTTCTGTCAGAAAGTGAAATGGTCTAAACTCCCTTATTAGAGCTATTTTTTCAATCCATTCATTGTTGTCAATCGCTGTCCACAAGTTATGCAAGCTGTCTATTGTTCATATATAAGGTTTTTATCAAAGAGGTAATCGTATAGACTTTGATAAAAGTCTCATTCGATTTAAATTGAAAGTTCTAGATCCGTTTTTTTAAGTCAAGAATAATCGGACAGTAAGCACACCCCCCCCCCCATGCCAAAAAAAACTTGAAACTTTTTGCAATAAAAAATGAACAAAAAATTATTTAAAAAAAAAAACTTTCCGAAAAATAATTTATTCAAAGAAAAGTAAAGGCCATTTTAAACTTAAGTTCAGGAGATAGAAATACCTGTTAAAATTCAAACTCAAAACGACTAGAAATTACTATTAAAGAATAAATGAAACCAAAAACGTATAGAAATTAAATAAACAATCATAGCAAAAAACAAACAACAAGTAATAATATAAATGAATAAATATATCTTAAAGCGATTAATTCTTAGATTGAAAATGAAAATCTAGCTTAAAACGAAGACAAATATTTTGATATTAAAGTAAAAATGAAACTTAAAACGAATAGGAATTAAATAAACAATCAATGAGAACAAAACATACAATATATATTAATGTAAATGAATAAATAAATCTTAAAACGAGTGAAACTTAAATTGAATATGCAAATCAAATTTGATTCGAATAAAAATAACTGCAAACAAGAGTTTGGGTATCGTCTCACTGCAGAAGCCTAAAATCTACTGCGTCATTGGCGCTTTACTGAAAACGAATTATATTACAAATGTTTTTTTTTGTACTTAATATTGAAAATAAATATTAAAATTACAGTAAAATTTTGAACTGATGAGATTTTACCAATTAATATCATTATGAATCAAATATTCAGTTTAATTTATTAGTTTTTCTAAAGGTTGGTCAAGACAAATATAGTTTCACTACAATCAAAATTTGGATTCTGCCCCCTTCTTTAACTGTAAAAACCTAAAGCCTTCTGCGTCATTGGTGCTTCACTGAAAACGAATTACTTGTATAATACAAATTTATTATTTTCCAGTTCTTACAGCATTGAAAATGAAAATAAAAATTACAGTGAAAAAAAACTTGAACTGATTGATCTTTCAACAATTAATATCATTATATATCTAATATTCAATTTGATTTTGTTTAAACTTTCCAATACTGTTCAAGATTCATAAACTTTTACCTTGTTTTTAACCGTGCCATTTTTTTTAACTAATCGTGTTAGTTTGTTATGAAAACAATTTATGGCTTCTAGGAATTTCTATTTGAGCAGAAAACTGCACCTCAAGCTTTGTGGAGCATGTATTTTCTTGCATAAAACACCAAAATATAATAAAATGTCAAGTTTCGGAGTGTTCCATCACTCGCAAGCAAGTGCCATTGGTATTTTTGAATCCGCATGGTCGATTTAGGGGATGGAGGGTAGGCTAATTCTCGTAGCAGCCCCATTCCGTTGTGGTATGGTTCACATTTTCAACACCTGGCGTCCGGACTATCATATAATCTACCAAGCATACAACTACCCCAAATCAGTATCAATAAATAAATGAAACCCAAAACAAACAAAAATTAAAATAAATATTAGAGTAACGAGCATAAATTAATGTGAGTAGGGTTCAAAACGCCTATGCTTTCTAAAAGCCAGAATATAATTTGTACTTTACTAAAAAGAATTCAAATGATTTTACTGAAAAAAAATCTGCATTGTCAATTTAATATACATATGCTGATATTTATTCCCTAAAATCTTAATTAATTTTTTATTTCTTAAATTTACAAAAGTGAAAATATTTCAAAGAATTGTTTTCAGTAAAGCACCAATGACGCAGTAGGTTTTAGGCTTCTGCAGTGAGACGATACCCAAACTCTTGTTTGTAGTTATTTTTATTCGATTCAAACTTGATTTGCATATTCAATTTAAGTTTCACTCGTTTTAAGATTTATTTATTCATTTACATTAATATATATTGTATGTTTTGTTCGCATTGATTGTTTATTTAATTTCTGTTCGTTTTAAGTTTCCTTTATACTTTAATAGCAAATTATTTGTTTTCGTTTTAAGCTAGATTTTCATATTCAATCCAAGCATTACTCGCTTTAAGATCTATTTATACATTTATATAATTACTTGTTGTATGTTTTTTGATACGATTGTTAATTTAAATTCTGTTCGTTTTGGGTTTCATTTATTCTTTAATAGTAATTTCTGGTCGTTTTGATTTTGAATTTTAACAGGTGTTTGTACCTTCTGAGCTTAATTTTAAAATGTCCTTTAATTTTCTTTGAAAAACTTATTTCTCGGAAAGGTTTTTTTATTAATTATATAAAATATTGAGTTAATTTTTCAACGGATCTTTCCATTTATGTGATTTCGCTCTTTATGTTTCGTCGATGTTTTTTAGAATTAAAACGGACTTAGAAACACACACAGTTTTCAATAAAACTCGAATGACATAATAAACCTTAAACGTTACGGTGTGCGGAAAGTAAGTAGTAAAGCTCACGTTCACGCGTAATTTCTTTTAGTTTTATGTTTAACTTAAAACCTCTTCATTTTAGTTTTTACTCGCATAAGAACATGATTGTACATTAATATCAGTACCAGTTATTTTTTGTTTGTTCATGCGTACTTTCACGTACGTTCACGCGTACTTTCTTTTAGTTTTATGTTTGACTTAAAACCTCTTCATTTTAGTTTTTACTCGCATAAGAACATGATTGTACATTAATATCAGAGTGTTTGGTGCGATTATTTTTTTTTTATTTCTGTTAGTTTTGGATTTCAACGATTCCTTGACAGTAAGCTCTTGCCGTTTTAACTTTGAATTAGTGTAGGATTTTATTTCTGCTCGTGTTAAGTTTTAATATGTATATTTTTTTTCAAACTTCAGTTTTTGGCATTCTTTAACTTAGCAACTAAAACAGCTATGGTAAGCAAGTAAGAAAGTAGATATAGTAGACACTAAAGTAAAGAGTCACGTAAATGGAAATGCGAATATATCGTACTTTTACGGCAATATATACGTTCTTGCTCGTTAACGTTTTCTATAGACTAGAACACCATTTGTATAGACTATAACAAATTAATTTACTCTTGTGCCGCGTCTGCATTAGGCATTTTCTGGAAAACTGGGTTGTGTAGACTGCTACTGTCGTTCCAATTTTTCGTGTCTGGGTACGGCAAAAAAAGATGCCAAAAATGGGCCGGTATGCCAAATATCAGGAAGTGAAGACGGGTTGATCCGTTTTATAGGAGCATAATCAAGCAATAAATTTGAAAATAAAGTCATGGAACTTACAAAGAAAGATAAAGAAACTTGTAAAAACTCTCAGAAATGGTCGAATGAAGAAAATTTCTTATCAATTGAAGTTTGGAAGGAACTTGTGAAACTCGGATTCACTTTTTCCTTGAACATTTTTATTCTAAAAGTCATAAGACTGGGGAAGAACCCAAATAGTTTTAGTATAGAGGCTCTTCTTTATTTTTTTTTTTTTTTTTTTTTTTTTTTTTTTTTTTTGTCGATTTAAGAGTTCATTTGCAAAAAATATGCTTCCATTTCTGCTTTTTATTCCTTTTAAATTTCAACAGAGTAGTCATAGCAGAGTATATTTTCAAAAATGAATCATTGAAGCTTGATTTTGGGCCAAAGCCAACATAAGTATATTAATGAGAGATCTTAAGCCGAACTCGCCAGTCATGACAAAAAACTAACAAAGAGAGATAAAATCTCAATGACAAAACGACAAACGAGACTGCGGCCAGTAGAGAGAAAAGATGAAAAACTAAAACAACGTGGGTATTTTGCTTGCATGTAAACTAGCAATTCGTTTTGGTCTAATAGTTAATATAGTCCCCTGGTGATTATTTAAAAATCTTAATTCCCTTATTGACTATTGGTTCACTAGTGGATGGAACCTTCAAAATTTGTTCCCAGGAATTTCTGGATTCTGAATTGTTGTATTTGAGGGCATATTTGATTTGTAATAATTACACAATTAAGTATATTGATAAAATAATAGAAAATAGACGTATTAAACATAATAGTAGGGCTATTGGAGTTTCGCAATCTTCTGAATTAAATGTATGCAAAAGTTTTATTTTATTGTCATATGTACATGGTTTGGGTGAAAAGCTTTCACAAATTTTCCGTAAATTTAACTTTAATACATGTTTTCAATCGGTGAGACAAATGTGTAGATTCTTTAAATCTGGGAAGGATTTAACTCGGGGAAATTTAGTAAGCGGAGTGCATAAGATTCCTTGTTCTTGTGGGAAGTTTTATATTGGTAGAACTCACCAACAATTTCTTGAAAGATTTATTGAGCATCGCAGCTCAATAGAAAAATCCCTACAATTAAGCAAGCCTCCTGAAACTTTGGTTTCGGCTCTGGCTGAACATATTTTCTTTCCTGAACATTTTGTACAATTTGATGAGGCCACGGCTATTTCTATTGATAGAGGTCATCTCAGTGGGCGAGGGAGGCTATAGAAATTAAAAAACATGTGTTTGCTAATCTTTCAGTAAATAGGGGTATGGGAAATTTAAATATTGACTCAATTTATGATAGTCTTTTGAAAAGGAAACCAATAGTCAATAAGAGAATTAAGATTATACATAATCACCAGGGATTATGACCAAAACAAATTTTGTGGAATTACCTACTAGACCAAAACGAACTGCTTCAATAATCATAGGCAGCGCAACAGCGCTGCCTAAGTAAAGAACGATGTTGCCACAATATATTATTTTTTTTCATACCCAGGGACTTCGTATCGAAGGAGTTGTTGTAGAAACTTCGAAAAGGGCTCTTTCGAATGAAAATTGGAGTGGCTAGTGCCCTTTTTAATAGTCAAAAGTGATTGGAGGGCAAATAGCCCCCCCCCCAGAACCATCATTCCCCCAAACACACCCAATAAAAATTTTGAGATATCCATTTTTTTAAGCCTAGGTTATATACAGATTGCAAATATGTTTTTGAGAAGCACACGCCCTCGCAATCTTCAAATCAAGGCTTTTAAGTTAGACTCTGGGGGCGAATAAGGTTTTTACATAAATCTCGTGCGTCGGCACCTTGAAAAAGGTTCACCTAAATGGAACTTCAAAGGTCACGTGCTCTATATAATAGTCGAAAGTGATTGGAGAGCAAATAACCTCCCCCCCCCCACGCCCATCATTCCCCCAAACACATCCAATCAAAATTTTGAGATAGCAATTTTGTTCAGCTTAGTAGATTTATAGATAGAAATTATGTTTTTGAGGAGGATACTCCCCCACAGCCTTCAGGGCAAGGATTTTAAGTTACGCCCTGGGGGCTTATAAGGTTTTTATGGAAGGCGTTGTTGTAGAAACTTCAAAAAAGGCGAATTCGATTGTAAATTCAAAGTGCCAGTGCCTTTTGTAATGGTCGAAAGTGATTGGAGGGCAACTCCCACCCCCCCCCAAAGCCCATCATTCCCCCAAACACATCTAAGCAAAATTTTTAGATAGCCGTCTTGTTCAGCGTAGTTGATTTCCAGATAAAAAATATGTTTTTGAGGAAATACTCCTCCATAACCCTCGGGGCAAGGTTTTAAGTTATGCCCTGAGGGCATATAAGAACGATATTGGCACAATGTATTATTTTGTTTTCCTTTATAGCAGGGCACTTCGTATCGAAGAAGTTGTCGTAGAAACTTAGAAAAGGGCTTATTCAAATAGAAATTGAAGTGGCTTGTGCCCTTTTTAATAGTCGAAAGTGATTGGAAGGCAACTAACACCCCTTCCATGCCCACCATTTCCTGAAACACATCCAATCAAAATTTTGAGATAGCCATTTTGTTCACCGTAGTTGATTTCCAGATAGAAATTATGTTTTTGAGGAGGACACTCCCCCACAGCCTTCAGGGCAAGGGTTGTAAGTCATGCCCTGGGGGTATATAAGGTTTTATAGAAGGCGTGGTCGTAGAAACTTCAAAAAATGCTCCTTCGATATGAATTTCAAAGGGCTAGTGGCCTTTTTAATAGTCAAAAGTGGTTGGAGGGCAACAACCCCCCCCCCCACACGCCCATCATTCCCCCAAACACATCCAATCAAAATTTTGAGATAGCCATTTTGTTCAGCGTAGTTGATTTCCAGATAGAAAATATGTTTTTGAGGAGGACACTCCCCCACAACCCTCGGGGCAAGGGTTTTAAGTTATGCCCTGAGGACATATAAGAGCGATATTGGCACAGTGTACTTTTTATTATTTTTTTTCCTTTAGCGCAGGGCACTTCATAGTGAAGACGTTTTCGTAGAAACTTCGAAAAGGGCTCATTCAATTGGAGATTGGAGTGGCTTGTGCCCTTTTTAATAGTCGAAAGTGATTGGAAGACAACTAACACCCCTTCCACGCCCACCTTTTCCCGAAACACATCCAATCAAAATTTTGAAATAGCTATTTTGTTCAGCGGAGTTGATTTCCAGATAGAAATTATGTTCTTGAGGAGGACACTCCCCCACAGCCTTCAGGGCAAGGTTTGTAAGTTATGCCCTGGGGGTGTATAGGTTTTTATAGAAGGCAATGTCGTATAAACTTCAAAAAAGGCTCATTCGATTGGAAATTCGAAGGGCTAGTGCCCTTTTTAATAGTCGAAAGTAATTGGAGGGCAACTACCCCCCCCCCCCACGCTCATTATTCCCCCAAACACATCCAATCAAAATTTTGAGATAACCATTTTGTTCAGTGTAGTTGATTTCAAGATAGAAAATATGTTTTTGAGGAGTACACTCCCCCACTACCCTCGGGGCAAGTTTTGCCCTGAGGGCATATAAGAACGATGCTGGCACAATGTGCTATTTTTTTCCTTTAGAGCAGGGCACTTGGTATCAAAGAAGTTGTCGTAGAAACTTCGAAAAGGGCTCATTCAATTGGAAATTGAAGTGGCGTGTGCCCTTTTTAATAGTCGTAATGAGTGGAAGGCGACTATCACCCCTTCCACGCCCACCAATTCCCGAAACACATCCAATCAAAATTTTGAGATAGCCATTTTGTTCAGTGTAGTTGATCTCCGGGTAGAAATTATGTTCTTGAGGAGGTCACTCCTCAACAGCCTTTAGGGCAAGGGTTGTAAGTTATGCCCTGGGGGCATATAAGGTTTTTATAGAAGACGTTGTCGTAGAAACTTCAAAAAAGGCTCATTCGATTGAAAATTCAAAGGGCCATTGTTCCTTTTTAATAGTCGAAAATGATTGGAGGGCAACTAACCCCCCTCTCACGCCCACCTTTTCCCCAAGCACATCCAGTAAAAATTTTGAGATAGCCATTTTACTCAACGTAGTTTTAAGTTCTGTAAATTAGGTCTTCGAGGATGACGACCCCTTCACAGCCCTCCGGGCAAGGGTGGTAAGTTATGCCCTAGGGGCTTATAATGTTTTTATAGAACTTGTTGTCGTAAAAACTTCAAAATGGGCTCATTCAATTAGAAATTGAAATAGCTAGTGCCCTTTTTAATAGTCGAAAGTAATTGGAAGGCAATTAACACCACTTCCAAGCCCACCATTACCCAAAATATGTCCAATAAAAATTTTGAGATAGCCATTTTGTTCCACGCAGTTTGAAGTTCAGGAAATTATACCTTTGAGCAGGACACTTCCCCCACAGTCTTCAGGGCAAGGGTTATAAGTTTTTTCCTGGGAGCATATAAGGTTTATATAGAAAGTTGTTGTAGAAATTTCAAAAAGGGCTCATTTGATTGGAAATTGAAATTGCCCTTTTAATAGTTGAAAATGAGTGAAGAGTAATTAACCACCCTTTCACGCCCACCATTTTCCCAAACACATTCAATCACAGTTTAGAGATAGCCATTTTGTTCAACGTAGTTGAAAGTTCTTGAAATTATCTATTTAAGAATTACAAAACACCCAGAGCGCCCAGGACAAAGATTGTGAGTTATATCCTGGGGGAAAATAAGGCGTTTACAGACAGAGTTCTCGTAAAAACTTCAAAGGGGGCTCATTCAATTGGAAATTGAGAGGGCTAGTGCCCTCTTTAATAATTGAAAGTGATTGGAGGGTAACTAACCCCCCTTTCACGCCCACTATTCTCCCAAACACATCCAATCAAAATTTTCAGATAGCCATTTTATTCAACGTTGCAGAAATTTTTTAAATTAGGTCTTTGAGGATAACCCTCCCTCCATTACAGCCCTCAGTTCAAGGGTTGTAAGTTATGCCTTGGGGGAATATAAGGTTTTTATTGAAAGTGTTGTCGTAGAAACTTCAAAAGGGCTCATTTGATTGGAAATTGAAAGGATTAGTGCCCTCTTTAATAGTCTAAAATGATTGGAGAGCGACTAACACCCCTCTCACGCCCATCATTTTCCCAGACACATCCAATCAAAATTTTGAGACAACCATTTTGTTTAAAGTAGTTGCAAGTTCTGGAAATTAGATCTTAGAGGATGACAACTACCCTCACGGCCCTTAGGGTAAGGGTTGTAATTTATGCCCTGGGGGAATATAAGGTGTTTATAAAAAGCGTTGTCGTAGAAACTCAAAAAGGGCTCATTCGATTGGAAATCGAAAAGCCTATGCCCTTTTTAATAGTCGAAAGTTATTGGAAGGCTTGACATTTTTATAGTAAAGATCGATTTGGATATAATGTATTATTTTTTTGTTGTTGTTGTTGTTGTTTAGACCAGGGCACTTCGTATCGAAGGAGTTGTCGTAGGAACTTCGAAAAGGGCTCATTCAATTGAAAACAGAGAGGGCTGATGCCCTTTTTAATAGTCAAAAGGTGATTGGAAGGAAACTAATCCCCCTCCCATGCCCACCCTCCCATTTGCCTTTATTTAAAAACCAAATGTTGCCTTAAGACTAAATCAAAATACACTGTGTTACTGCTAATTCCCAATAAGGCATGTCAGCAGTATCCAAAGAACAACTGAGGGTATTATGTTCAAACTTTCGGGGCTACTTCTGCTCTTAAAATTTAACCAAATCAAAATAGGGTTAGTGTATCCAAGCTATCAAAGAAAGTAAACAGATTTTTTGCGAATGGTATCAAGTTTTCCATTTCAGGGCAACTAGAGAAGGTATGAAACTAAATTAAACACTACTATTTGTGTCCAGATTTTAAAAGGGTGTATGTTGTTAAAAATTGCTGAGAAATGGTCTCCAGCATACAAATAGCAGGCCAGACTATAAATTCTTAAAAAAATGAAAAGATTTAAAGTATTATTTTATATTTCCCATAAAAGACTATGTCAATATAAAAAAAACAGAAATTAATTAAAAAAAACTTTTTCACAAAATAAGTGTTTCAAAGAAAAGCAAAGAACTCCATTAAAAAAAAAATGAGCAAAAATAAAAGAAAATATTCTACCAAGCGTGAAACTATCACAAATCAGCATCGATAGATAAATGAAACCCAAAAAGAACATAAATTACAATAAATAACCGAGTCAAACTCAAAACGAACAGAAAATAACATTAGTTGGGCTCAAAACCCCTATGCCTTCCCAAGGCCAGAACATAATTTGCACTTTACTGAAAAAAATACAAACGAATGTGCATTGTCAGTTTAATAGACATATACTGATATTTAGTAATCAAAGTCTTAATATTATTTGATTTATTAAAGTTATAAAAGTAAAGACATTTATATTTTTTCAGTAAAGTGCAAATTATGTTCTGGCCTTGAGAAGGCATAGGGGTTTTGAGCCCAACTTATGTTAATTTCTGCTCGTTTTGAGTTTGACTCGGTGATTTATTGTAATTTCTGTTCGCTTTGGGTTTCATTTTGTTTTATCGATGCTGATTTATGCTAGTTTCACGCTTGGTAGATTATTTGATTTTAGTTTTGCTAATTTTTTGTTTAATGGAGTTTTTTACTTTTCTTTGATAAAATTGTTTTGTGAAAAAGTTTTTTTGATTAATAGCTAACAAGAGAATTATTTCGCAACAAAATAATTAGCTTAATTTCAATTTTTTTACTTTTTCCTCATTTACTTTGGTGTTCTCATCGAAATAACTCTAATAGCTTATTTTACCTACGTGGAGAGGTTGCGATAATTTTATTTTATTAATATTGGGGGAGGTTTTATTTGTTTCTATTTTAGTTCTTTTTTAATCTTTGTTTCTCTTATGCTGAGGACGCCTAGTTTGCACACAGGCAAAATATCCGCATTGTTTTAGCTATTCATCTTTTCTTTCTTCTGGCCACAGTCCCGTTTGTCGTTTTTTCTCTTTTTGATAGTTTTGTATAAGTATATTACACGGCTACATTTTGATTTTTTGAATCTTTTGCGATATTTACCAGTGTAGAATGCTACATGCATCCCAAATTTCCGCCCAAGCTTTCCAGAAAGCACCGAATGTAGACGCGGCTTTACTGAAGCATTTATTGTATTTTCCACCGAATTTTCTTGGCATTCTCACGATTCTAAAATAATCAGTAACAAAGGCAAAAAGACACTAATTCTTTTTCAAAAATCACTTACTAGCCAAAATAAATAAATAAATACAAAAATTTCTAGCGGCAGTAGAATATAATGCTACCAGTGGCATCTATTTTAATAATTAAACGTACCTTGTACAATAAATTTAAAGTAGGAAGACGTGCTTGTTAAAATGGGAAAAGCAATTAAAAAGCGTAATCACATAAGGCATGACGGTATTACTGGAAATTCAGAACTATACGAAGAAACAAGCCATGAGTCTTTTTCAGCAGTACAAGATTCTGTCATACAAAGCATATTTGACCAAGTATGCAACTTGATTGTTAGCCTTATATCCACCATAGGCCATGACTAATATGGGTGTAGGGTAAATTTCATTTGTGATGCAACTGAGTGTTAAATTTAGATTCAGGATGTAATTTTGGGTATATATTTGCACATTAGGGGGGTGGGGTGTATACTCTGTAACTATAGGCTAGATTCTAAAAAATTCCTGAATTTCTTAGAAAAACAAGAAAAGAAGTGAAGATAAAGACTCTCCATGCAAAATGTGTTAACTATGATTATTCAGCATATTATGGATCAAGAATTGTTTTTTTAACATGTTTCCTTATGTCCAACTGGGCTCCTAGGCTTATGATATGGATTGGCTAATTTAAAGATTTGTATAGCCTATATATATACTGTCAAATTATCCATTTGGTGGATGTCTTGTAGGCCTAGGTTAGGTAAGTATAAAGTCCTTGATTTGAGTATATCAGTAGTTGGCCAAAATTCTAGACAAGCTACTCTTCTCTGGTTTAGGGTAAAATTCCAGACAAGCCACTTTTTGCTATAGTGGAAAGGGGTTAGGTTAAGAAAACAATACTTTTAGACATGGTTCTACAGACTAAAGCATAGGTAAAATTCTACTTGAGCTACTTTTCATTATCTTGGAAAGGGTTAGGCTAGGAAGATAAAACCTTCACTAATGAATCCAGGGCCAGTGAAATTTTGACAAAACAGCATTTTACCTTAATTTTTAGTTTTCAGTATCTTTTTCTCTGGTTTTAGTTCCAAAAATGTAATTCCTGGTATTTGAGTAGAACTTAAAGCCATATTGATGTTTTTTTTCTTCTAAATTTAGGAAATGTATTTGCAGATCTAATGTTATAAATTAGGATTGAGTAAAGTTATGAAGCTGAAAACAGTTTTCTTGTACTTTATTTAATCAGAAGATCCATTTTGCAAGGTTTTACTTTCATAATTTAAAGATTTTTAAAGGTCATCAAGGGCCACTGCTATCTCTAGAGAGAAGGACAGTAAGTAAGTCCTGCTTCAAAAAGGACCTCCTAGGATATACTTTAGTCTATAGAACTGTCCATGAAAGTTTCATTTTCATAACCTAACCACTTTGAAAAATAGCAAAAAGTAGCTATGTTAGAATTTCACCAAAGTATGTCCCAGGAAGGTATTTTGTAGTACTTTCACTCCTTCTCCCTCTAGAGGGCACTGACCTTTCATGACCTTTAAAAATATGTGTATTATAAAAGTGAAACCTTGCAAAACAGATCTTCTGCTTAATTGAAGCACAAGAAAAGTGTTTTCAGCTTTGCAGCTTTAGGGTGAACCAGGGTAATTCCAGACACTTTGACCTTTTTTTTGGATTCCAAAAATTCCTCCTGCCAGCAAGCTTAAAATCTTGCCATAAAATCAGATTTGTATGAAAGTTCAGACTGTTAGCTTTCATACAAGAGCTAGAAACTTCCGAAATTCAAACTATAAAGGGGGTTGGTGACCTCATTTGAAATTTTTCCACAGTCTCCAGAATTAGCCACCAAAAAAAGGGTAATTCTGGATGAAGTCAATATCTTTGTACCTTAAAAAGTAAAAAATCTTAGCTTTGGTTGGTGGTATAAGCATCCCAGAATCTATGTTTCTTCCAAATTTCATGCATGTACCTTCCAAACTAGCAGAGTTATTCAGCTTTGCAGTTGTGATTTTGTTTTTCTGAAAATCAAATCTCATTTTTCCAATGTGTCAAACCATGGATTCTCACAATAATTTGATAATAAAGTGATTATACCACCACAAGCCAGCATTTAACTAGTCTTCTGAAGGACTGGTGGACCTGAAAGCCTGGACTTTCATCTCCTGTAACTACAGAATCCATCTGCTAACTTCCTTGAAATTTGTATATTATAAATAAGGTAAAAATAATAAAAAAGATGACTTCAAATACTGATAAAAACAAGTTTAAAAGCAAAACACAGAGGAACTAGGGGATCACTGCTTTTTTCCATACCTTTTCTTCCTTTCCTTGTTGCGTTTCACCATTTTGTGATGCTTGCTTATAGTGAAGGGTCCAGTGCCCTTCAGAGTGAGGGGCCATCCCAAGATAAACTCTTCTGCAACGTCTGTGATGTCATTGTTCTTGGGCCAGCTAAACTTGCAAGTCACTGCTAAGTTGAGCTTTAGGAACTTCATCCTAATGACCCCTTCATCAACAAAGTCAACAATTCTGCCAAAATCAGGTGAGTTGTTTTAATACACAGCATAATAATGGTCAAGCTTCGTTTTGATCTTTTTCTTGCTAGGGCCAGGCTGATCAAGGTCATCAAGAACAAACGTCTCTTCAAGAGAAATGTCATCATTGGTGTCAGCATACAATATCTTGGACTTGCTTTTGGTGTCAGAAAAGGGAACTGGGGAGTTTGCTTCTTGTGAGAGCTTCATCTTTTTGCTTTTGGCACCAGAGGTCTGGGTATCACTGTTTTTTTTTCCCACACCCTTTTTCCTGTCTGCCTTTTCTTTTTCCTCCTGCTGCTTCTTCAGTTGCTCTAAATACACCTTAGAAGTGATCACTTCAGCAGCTTTTGGAGTGATCATTTTCCTCTGCCCTGCTTCACTTCTTGGTTCTCTTCTTACACTCTCTAACAGGAGCTCTTCAAAGGTCTTCTTCATTGGAGCTGGCGGTTTCTTCTCAGGGGAAGAAATGTTGATGTTGATGGTCAGATTGTCACTTTCTCTCTGGACTCTAACACTAATCCTATTGGCTATTCTCTGTTGGTTTCTTTGTTTGTTTTCTTTTCTTCAAGAAAGGCATTGTAAGCCCTGAGTTTCTGCGGGTCAAACAGCTCTCTGTTGATTTTTGCATGGTTGGCTCTCTCTGGTATGCTAGGATCATAAGCTCCAGTTGATGCAAACGCTTCTAGATTAGAACTGGATCTGCTTGTTTCCAAATTCCACTTATCATCTTGACAAAATCTGCTTTCTGTAGCTTCTCTCCAACATTTTTCCTTGCCCATTTGGTTAGCCTTTGGTCATATGTGGTTTTGAAAGCCTTGAAAACGCCAACATCTAAAGCTTGAAGCATCTGTGTTGTATGGGGTGGCAGCTTCAGAATTGTGATGTTTTTGTTCATTGCAAGCTGTACAACTTGCAGAAACAAATGAGAGCCATGACTGTCAACAAGAAGCAGAACTGGACATTCTTGCCCAATGCTAGGAATGAACTGGCCTTTGAACCAGTTGTAGAAAATGTCAGCCGTCATCCAACCCCTGTCTGTGGCACCATATGAAGTGTCAGGCAAAGCGTCATCAGATTCCCAAGTGGACCACACAGATTTGTCTTTGAATATGATCAGGAGGGGAAGAATTGCCCCTAAGCGTTGATGCAACTGAGAACTGTTGTGTTTCTTCTCCCTGTTCCAGCAGTTCAACGGAAACTTGTCAAGTTCTTCTGTCCCACAACTTTGGTTCTCAAAGGATCAGTACAGAAGCTTATCTCGTCCAGGTTGTACACCAAGTGGGGCTTATCAAGGAGTTCAAGTTCATTCAATGTCTCTGAGAGAATATAAAAAAATCCATAGATCAAGAACGGATTTTTGGCTTTATATCTTGAATTCTCTTTGGTTTCAGGCTTCTTGAGACTAAGGTTGTGTTGTTGTTTGAAGTATTTCCACCAGTCCTAACCAGGAGCACTGTCTTTGAAAGTAGTTTTCATATTGTTCACCTTCACATTTCGCCTACAAGAGTGACTATATTGGTTCAGGACAGTCCAACACCCCACTTGTCCATGGTTTTGATGCACTTTGCAAGTGTCACTTCTTCATCTTAATCCAGTTGTGTAGGTCTACCTGCTCCCACTTTCGACGATGTCGCAGTCAAATGGTCCGAAATCGTCGACTTTGGAATCCCATTCTTCGCTGCTGCGAGTCTGATTATCAGCAAACCCATTTTCACCTCTGCCAACGCCTTGTCCAGATCTTCTCGGCTTTACTGTGTCCTCGGCATCTGAAAGTTAAAGCAAGGGTAAGTAAAAGGTATAGAAGAAAGAAGAAAAGTTGTTTGCACTGAAAGAAACCAAAACCAATGAAAATTGCTGATAATCAGCCCTGAAAAAACTATTTTTCCTTAAAATAGTTCAGTAAACTCATGCTACATTGCTAGAAACTTGAGAATCTCTGATAGAACACAGTTCCAGGAGGCAGAGGTCAAAATTCGATGAAAAGGTATTGATTGCATCACATTTTCCCATGTCTGGAAATACCCCTCTGTGTCCAGAATTATGCCCTCACCATCTGTCTGGAATTACCGTGCTTGGGGTCAGAAAATGGGTAATTTCGGACACCCACCCTACAGCTAAACCATTAGAGATAAAAATCTGCAAAAAATCACACTAATGCCCTAATTAAAACTCATTTGAATGGTAAAACAACAAAACCCGTAAGTTACACCGTTCACCAGCAAATGCAATAAAACTGACACCATACGTACTTTTTCATCAAAGTTTCTCTGACTGACTCCAGTTCAAGACTGACCGTCTCCCCCACGGGCTGGCTGCTGTCAATCGGATATAGTGAGTCATAAACTAGAGTCTTGGCACTACCTCTGTGATTTTTTCAAAACAAATCTAAGAAGGAGTTAGCAAGATGAAGGGGGGTTTCCGAAATTACCCTGGTTCACCCTACCCTATCCCACTTTATGAGGTTTCAAGTATCTCCAAAATACATTTCCTAATTTTGGAAAAAAAGCTATTGATATGGCTTAAAATTTTATTCAAATAACAGGAATTTCATTACAGAGCTAAAACTAGTAAAATTCTAGACAAGCTACTTTTTGCTATTTCGGAAAGGGGTTGGATTAGGAAAATTCAACTTTCTGTAATGAATCCAGGGCCAAAAAATATTCCAGAAAGGTTTTGCCAAGCTAATATGTTAACCTTCTTTTGATTTCTAAGTCTTAGAAATTTTCCTACTAGATAGGTGTATACCTAGGCCTATTGGAATTTTAAGAAAACATATTATCTCTTAATTTTCAGTAAAATTCTAGACAAGCTACTTTTTGCCATCTTGGAAAGGGGCTGGATTAGGAAGATTAAACTTTCAGTAATAAATCCAGGGCCAAAAACATACTCTAGGACAGTATTACCAAGCTGCTATGTTGACCCTCTTTGGATTTCGAAGTCTTAGAAATTTGCCAACTTGACAGGTTACTTGAAAAAATGAATTACAGTCTAGAACACCTATTGGAATTTTGATAAGACAACATTATACACTATTTTTTTTCTTTTTCTCTGACTTTACTTTTGAAAATTCTATTAGTGTTATTTGAATAGAATTTTAAGCCATATCAATGGGTTTTTTTCTAAATGTAGAAATGTATTTAAATGTATCTTTGGAACCTCATAAATTGGGATTGAGCAAAGCTGTGAAGCTGAAAACACTTTTGTTTGTAATTCAGTTAAGCAAAAGATCTATTTTGCAAGGTTTTATTTTTATAATACAACAATTTTTTAAGGTCTTTAAAGATCAGTCCCCTCTAGAGAGAAAAGGATTTGAGGTATGTACTTTAAAATACCTTCCCAGGACATACTTTAGCCTATAGATCCATCCCTGAAAGTTTCATTTTCACAACCTAACCCCTTTCCAAAAAAAGCAAAAAGTAGCTTGTCTAGAATTTCCACCTTTTCTTGTGTCATTTCCAAGTATAATAATCTCTTTACTTGGATATTCAAATTTAAGCCAATTACAGATCCTCAAAGATAATCCCTGTTTCTGATTTTTTGCTGTATAAAGGGGTTAAAAGTAACAATTCTTTGTCAATTTAGGGCAGTTTAAATTAATGACCTACAAATAAGGTGACAATGCTCAGTTTTTTTTATGCTCTTTCTGAATATAATAATTGCTTTAGTTGTAAATTCAATTTTAAGCTTATTATAGATCCTCAAAGATGATACCTTTTTCTTTTATTTCTACCCATAAAAAAAAAAATACTTCAAAAATAGTGATTCCAATGGTGTACTTTTTGGTTTATATGATACCTTTGTGCACAGGTTTCAGGGTCTTTTTAAAAGTTTCTGCAAATCTGTTTTCAGAATAACGTTTTACTATCAAGATTAATGAAAATAGTAATTACCATTCCTGAATCAGCTGCAAATAGCAATTTTTTAACACCCTTTTAAACTTTTGGTTGTGGCTATGGGCTGCTGTGATCCCCTTCAAGGGTACAAAATGGAATTTGACCAAGAAGCAATTGAAATAGGAAAGAGCATAAAAAAGGCATTCAGCAATGTATTCACTTTCTTGATAGATAAATTATATCAACATGTTTAAATTTACCAAATCTCTATTATGCCACCTATAAAATACATTGTTTTGCTATTGGATTTGTTTAAATCTTCTTAGTAAAAACCTTTGTTTTATCCATAAACACTGCTGAATATTTTAAATGCATTGACAGTCAATAGTAAACTCTAATCTTGGATACACATTCAAAGCTTGCACCTAATTGTTGAAATTGGGACTTAAAGTCAGAAAATGCTGTGAAATTTTATATAAATTTAAATGTTGAAAAACAAAGTTTTTGAAGATTGTAGTTAGCTATTCCTAACTTGTTGGTGTTAATAAATGGAAAAGCTGTTGTGTCTTATTTTTGGCATATTTGTAGGCTAATCCTGTTGAAATTTGTAAATGATATTTTTCATTGGAATGAAAAATAGTTATTAAGTTTTGAAATTTGAACATAACTAAGGAACCTGTAAGTTTTCCACTTTTTTGTTTTATGTTAAAACTTGTGTGTAGAGAAAAAAGATGGAATAGATATGTATTCCTGACTTGCTGACTTAGCCAAGGGTGTCGACCGAAAATTTTCCAGGGGAGGGGGCAGATGCCAAAATTGCAGTGGTGGTTGGGGGACAGTTCAGGTGGTAGGGCACCAAACTACAATTTTACCCCAAAGAGGACAGATTTGCAATCAATTTGCAAATTTGAAAATCTAATTGATTTAAAAGCATCAGTATCTATATTTTAGGCTTCCCAATTGCAAAAGAAGTAATGCCACATGGTGGTAGTACTGGATTAAACCAAGTTGATTCACTTTATTTGTAGTGAAATTATGCTATGCTTGGTGATCTGTATTGGTGATCTTGGTGATCTTGGTGTATCAGCTATAATGAGGGGGTTGTGAGTCATTGTCTAGGTGGGGGTAGGGTAGATTCCTACAATTCTTCTTATTCTTCTATATCACAGCAGGCGGGCTTTTCAGCTGATACTATTTAGCCCTTTTCTGTTTGCTTCACTCCCTGGGCTACAGAGCTACTGGCTTGGTTGTCCCTTATTTATTAAACTGAAAAGTGAAATTTCAGTAAAGTGAAAATTATGGTCTGGCCTTGGGAAGGCATAGGGGTTTTGAGCCCAACTTATATTAATATCTACTCGTTTTGAGTTTGACTCTGTTATTTATTGTAATTTCTGTTCGTTTTGGGTTTCATTTATTTATTGATGCTGATTTCTGGTAGTTTCACGATTGGTAGATTATTTGATTTTATTTTTACTTATTTTTTGTTTAATGGAGTTCTTTATTTTTCTTTGAAAAACTTATTTTGTGGAAAAAGTTTTTTTAATTAATTTCTGTTTGTTTTATGTTTACATAGTCTTTTCAGAAAAAAAGAAAACAATACTTTAAATATTTTCGTTTTTTAAGAATGTACAATTTGCTCTGCTTTTGTATTGTAGAATTTGTATGCCAGAGAAAAATTTTAATCAAATTTTGACCGCTCACATCCTTTTACAAATCTGGACACAAATAGTACTATTTAATTTAGTTTCATACCTTCTCTAGTTGACCTGAAATGGAAAACTTGATACCATTCGCAAAAAAATCTGTTTACTTTCTTTGATAGCTTGGATACACTTATATTATTTTAATTCGGTTAAATTTTAAGAGCAGAAACAGCCCCGAACGTTTGAACATAATACCCTCAGTCATTCTTGGGATACTACTGAGATGCCTTATTGGTAAATAGTATTAACACAGTGCATTTTGATTTGATCTTATGGCAACATTTAGTTTTTAAACATAAAGGCAAATGGAAGGGTGGGCGTTGGAGGGGGATTAGTTTCCCTCCAATCACTTTCGACTATTAAAAAGGGCATCATCCCTTTATATTTTCAATCAAATGAGACCTTTTCGAAGTTCCTACGACAACTCCTTCAATACAAAGTGCCCTGGTCTAAACAACAACAACAAAAATAATACATTATAACCACATCGATCTTTCATAGGCAGCGCGCTTTCGCCCTTTCGATTTCCAATCGAATGAGCCCTTTTTGAGTTTCTACGACAACACTTCCTATAAACACCTTATATGCCCCCAGGGCATAAATTACAACTCTTGCCCTAAGGGCTTTGAGGGTTGTTTTCATCCTCTAAGAAATAATTTCCAGAACTTTCAACTTCGTTACGCAAAATGGCTATCTAAAAATTTTGATTGGATGTGTCTGGGAAAATGGTGGGCGTGAGAGGGGCGTTAGTCTTTCTCCAATCAATTTCAACTATTAAAAAAGGCACTAGTCCTTTCAATTTCCAATCAAATGAGGCCTTTTGAAGTTTATACGACAACGCTTTCATTAAAAACCTTATATGCCTCTAGGAGATAGCCTAGAACCCTCGCCCTGAGGGCTGGGGGGTGTCATCCTCACAGACCTAATTTCCAGAATTTTATATTACGTTGAACAAAATGGCTATCTGAAAATTTTTATTGGATGTGTTTGGGGGAATGGTGGGCGTGAGAGAGGGTTAGTCACCGTCCAATCACCTTCAACTATTAAAAAGGGCACTAGCCCTCTCAATTTCCAATTGAATGAGCCCCATTTGAAGTTTTTACGACAACTCTGTCATTAAAAACCTTATAAGCCCCCAGGGGATAGCTTAAAACCTTTGCCCTAGGGGCTCTTGGGGGTTTTTCATCCTCAAATACGTAATTTACAGAACTTTTAACTACGTTGAACAAAATAGCTATCTCTAAACTTTGATTGAATGTGTTTGGAGAAATGGTGGACGTGAGAGGGGGGTTAAAGCCTTTCAACTCAGTTTCGACGATTAAAAAGGGCAATTTCAATTTCCAATAAAATGAGCCGCTTCTGAAATTCCTAGAATAATTTTTTATATAAACCTTATATGTCCCCAGGGCATAACTTACAACCCTTGCACTGAAAGCTCTGATGGGGTTATCATCCTAAAAGACCTCATTTCCAGAACTTTCGACTACGTTGAACAAAATGAATATCTCTTTTGAATGTTTTTACAACATCGCTTTCAATAAACACCTTACATGCTCCCAGTGCATAAGTTAAACCCCTTGTCCTGAGGGTTGTAGGGGGGATGTGTTGTCATCCTTAAAGACCTGATTTCCGAAACTTTCAACTGCGTTGAATAAAATGGCTATTCAAAAATTTTGATTGGATGTGTTTGGGGAAAAGGTGAGCGTGAGAGGGGAGTTAGTTGCCCCCAAATCACTTTTGACTATTAAAAAAGGCACTAGCCCTTTGAATTTCCAATCGAATG
Source organism: Artemia sp. Qi Xiang Cuo (assembly GCF_049724085.1). Classification (NCBI taxonomy): domain Eukaryota; kingdom Metazoa; phylum Arthropoda; class Branchiopoda; order Anostraca; family Artemiidae; genus Artemia; species Artemia sp. Qi Xiang Cuo. The sequence goes on from NC_142805.1 coordinate 15,638,615, forward strand.
AGCCCTTTTTCAATTTTCTACGACAAACATTTCAATACAAACCTTATATGCCCCAGGGTGTAACTTATAACCCTTTCCCTGAAGACTGTGGGGGGGGGGTGTTCTACTCAAAGGTATAATGTCCCGAACATTCAACTTCGTGGAATAAATTGGCTATCAAAAAATTTTTATTGGATGTGTTTTGGTAAATGGTGGGCGCGGCGGGGTGGTTAATTGCCTTCCAATCACTTTCGACTATTAAAAAGGGCACTAGCCATTTCAATTTCCAATCGAATGAGCCCATTTTGAAGTTTCTACGACGACGCGTTCAGTAAAAACCTTAGATGCCCCCAGGGCATAACTTACAACCCTTGCCCTGAGGGCTGTGGGGGAATGTCCTCCTCAAAAAAATAATTTCTATTTGGAAATCTACAACACTGAACAAAATGGCTATCTAAAAGTTTTGATTGGATGTGTTTGGGGAAAAGGTGGGTGAGAGAGGGGGGCTAGCTGCCCTCAAATCACTTCGACTTTTAAAAAGGGCACTAGACGTTTGAATTTCCAATCGAATGAGCCCTTTTTCAAGTTTCTACAGCAAAGATTTCAATAAAAACTTAAATGCCTGCAGGGCATAACTTATAACCCTTGCTCTGAAGAGTGTGAGGGGAGTGTCCTGCTCAAAGGTAAAATTTCCTGAACTTTAACTGCGTGGATCAAAATGGCTATCTCAAAATTTTGATTGGATGTGCTTGGGGAAATGGTGGTCGTGGAAAGGGTGTTAGTTGCCTACCAATTACTTTCGACTATTAAAAAGGACACAAGCCATTTCAATTTCTAATCGAATGAGCCCTTTTTGAAGTTTCCATGAGAACACGTTCTATAAAAACTTCATATGCCCCGAGGGCATAATTTACAACCCTTGTCCTGAGGGCTGTGAGGGGGTTGTCATCCTCAAAGACCTAATTTCCAGAACTTAAAACTATGTCGAACAAAATGGCTATCTCAAAATTTTGATTGGATTTGTTTGTGGAAAAGGTGGGCGTGTTTGGGGAAAAGGTACCGTCCAATCACTTTTAACTATTAAAAAGGGCACTAGCCCTTTGAATTTCCAATCGAATGAGCCTTTTTTGAAGTTTGTACGACAACACCTTCTATAAAAACCTTATATGCCCCCAGGGCATAACTTGCAACCCTTGCCCCGAGGATTGTGGGGGAATGTCCTCCACAAAAACATATTTTCTCTCTAGAAATCAACTCCGCTGAACAACCTGGCGAGTACCCCCTGGTGATTGGAGGTGTTGGGGTAACTGATGGGCGTGGGGGGGGGCTAGGTGCTATTTAATCCTTTCTAATGATTAAAAAGTGCACTATTCCTTTGAATTTCTAATCGAATTAGCTTTTTTAGAAATTTGTACAACAATACCTATTATTAAAACATCATATGCCCCCTGGGCGTAACTTAAAACCCTTGCCCCGAGGATTGTGGGGGAGTGTCCTCCTCAAAAAAATATTTTCTATGTGGAAATCAACTACGCTGAACAAAAAGCTTATCTCAAAATTTTGATCGGATATGTTTGGGGGAATGATGGGCGTGGGGGGGGTACTTCCCCTCCAATCACTTTCGAATATTAAAAAGGGCACTAGCCCTTTGAATTTCCAATCGAATGAGGCTTTTATGAAGTTTCTACGACAATGCCTTCTATAAAAACCTTTTATGTCCTCAGGGCATAACTTAAAACCCTGGCCCCGAGGGTTGTGGGGGGGTGTCCTCCACAAAAATATATTTTCTATCTGGAAATCAACTACTCTGAACAAAATGGCTATCTCAAAATTTTGAGGGGATGTGTTTGGGGGAATGATGGGCGTCGGGGGAGGGGGCTAGTTCCCTCCAATCACTTTTGACTATTAAAAAAGGCACTAGCCACTCCAATTTCCAATCGAATGAGCCCTTTTCGAAGTCTCTTAGACAACTCCTTCGATACGAAGTGCCTGTCGAAGAAAGAAAAAAAAACACATTTTGGCCACACCGTTCTTTATTTAGGCAGCGCTAGCGCGCTGCCTATGGAAGATCGATGTGGGTATAATGTATTATTTTTGTTGTTGTTGTTTAGACCAGAACTTTGTATTGAAGGTCTTTTCATAGGAACTTCGCAAAGGGCTCATTCGATTGAAAATAGAAAAGGGCTGATCCCCTTTTTAATAGTCGAAATTTACTGGAGGGAAATTAATCCCACACCGATGCCCACCCTACAATTTGCTTTTATTTTCTAAAACTGAATTTTAGCTAGAGATTAAATGACAATGCACAGTATTGATGCTAACTCTAGACGAGGTTTGCTACCTGCATCCAAAAAAAAACTGAGAGTTTTAAATTCGAGCTGTTGGGGCTATTTCTGCTGTTAAAATTTAACGAAATCAAAATAGTGTTAGTGTATCGTCGGTATCAAAGAAAATAAACAGATTTTTTTGCGAATAGTATCAAGCTTTCCATTTCAGGTCACTACTATTTGTGAAAAATATACAAACGAATGTGCATTGTCAGTTTAATAGACATATACTGATATTTAGTAATCAAAGTCTTAATATTATTTGATTTATTAAAGTTATAAAAGTAAAAACATTTATATTTTTTTTTCAGTAAAGTGCAAATTATTTTCTGGCCTTGGGAAGCCATAGGGGTTTTGAGCCCAACTTATGTTAATTTCTGCACGTTTTGAGTTTGACTCGGTTATTTATTGTAATTTCTGTTCGTTTTGGGTTTCATTTATTTATCGATGCTGATTTGTGGTAGTTTCACGCTTGGTTTTATGGAGTTCTTTACTTTTCTTTGAAAAACTTATTTTGTGGAAAAAAGTTTTTTAAATTAATGCTATAAAAATGTCAAGCCTTCCAATCACTTTCGACTATTAAAAAGGGCACTATGCCTTTCGATTTCCAATCGAATAAGCCCTTTTTGATCTTTTGCGACAACACTTCCTATAAACACCTTATATGCCCCCAGGGCATAAATTACAAGCCTTACCCTAAGGGCTGTGAGGGTGATTGTCATCCTCTAAGACCTAATTTCCAGAACTTTCAACTATGTTAAACAAAATGGCTATATCAAAATTTTGATTGGATGGTCTGGGAAAATGGTGGACGTGAGAGGGGCGTTAGTCTTTTTCCAATCACTTTCAACTATTAAAAAAGGCACTAGCCCTTTCAATTTCCAATGAAATGAGCCCTTTTGAAGTTTCTACGACAACGTTTTGAATAAAACCTTATATTCCCCCAGGGGATAACTTACAACCCTCGCCCTAAGGGCTGGGGGGGATTGTCATCCTCAAATACCTAATTTCCAGATCTTTATACTATGTTGAACAAAATGGCAATCTGAAAATTTTGATTCGATATGTTTGGGGGAATTGTGGGCGTGAGAGGGGGGTGGTTACCCTCCAATCACTTTCAACTAGTAAAAAGGGCACTGGCCCTCTCAATTTCAAATTGAATGAGCTGCTTGTGAAGTTTTTACGACAACTCTATCATTAAAAACCTTATATACCCCCAGGGCATAACTTACAACCTTTGCCCTGGGGACTCTCGGGGGTTTGTCATCCTTAAATATATAATTTCCAGAACTTTCAACTAGACTGAACAAAATGGATATTTCAAAATTTTGATTGCACATGTTTGGGAAAATGGTGGGCTTGAGAGTGGGGTTAATTACTCCACTTACTTTCAATTTCCAATCAAATGAGCCCCGTTTGAAATTTCTACAACATCTTTCTATATAAACCTTATATGCCCCCAGGGCATAACTTACAACCTTTTTCCTGAGGGCTGTGAGGGGGTTGTCATCCTCAAAAACCTGATTTCCAGAACTTAAAACTACGTTGAATAGTGTGGCTATCTCAAAATTTTGATGGATGTGTTTGGGGAAAAGGTTGGCGTGAGAGGGGGGTTAGTTGCCCTCCAATCACTTTCGGCTATTAAAAAGGGCACTAGCCCTTTGAATTTCCAATCGAATGAGTCCTTTTTGAAGTTTCCATGAGAACACGTTCTATAAAAACTTCATATGCCCCGAGGGCATAATTTACAACCCTTGTCCTGAGGGCTGTGAGGGGGTTGTCATCCTCAAAGACCTAATTTCCAGAACTTAAAACTATGTCGAACAAAATGGCTATCTCAAAATTTTGATTGGATTTGTTTGTGGAAAAGGTGGGCGTGTTTGGGGAAAAGGTACCGTCCAATCACTTTCAACTATTAAAAAGGGCACTAGTCCTTTGAATTCCCAATCGAATGAGCCTTTTTTAAGGTTTGTACAAAAACGCCTTCTATGAAGACCTTATATGCCCCCAGGGCATAACTTACAACCCTTGCCCCGAGGGTTGTAGGGGAGTGTCCTCCTCAAAAACATATTTTCTGTCCGGAAATCAACTGCGCTGAACAAAATGACTATCTCAAAATTTTGATTGGATATGTTTGGGGGAATGATGGGCGTGGGGGGGGGGGGCTAGTTGCCCTCCAATCGCTTTCGACTATTAAACAGGGCACTAGCTACTCCAAGTTTCAATCGAATGAGCCCTTTTCGAAGTTTCTACGACAACTCCTTTGATACGAAGTGCCCAGGTATGGAGAAGAAAGAAGAAGAAAAAAGTAAAATAAATAATACATTGTGACCGGAAAGGCGTAGCCCACGGCTACAACATTTCTGTGTCGTCTCTGTGTGAGATGACACAGAGACGACACACAGAGACGACACAGAAACGACACTGTGTAAAGACCGGAAAGGTCTTTTTGCTTGCGTAGGTTTGTGCATCACACGTTTCTTGAATTCGGGATTTCTTGAATTTTTGAAATCCAGAATTTAAGAATTCTCTTCGTATATTCCCTGTATTTTAAGTTGTTCTATGTTTGAAAATAACCTTTAAGTGTTTTTGAGTTTAAACATTTTTTTTTGGTCAGTAGCCCCTGACCAATTTTCCACAAACATTTTTTCTATATGATTTGTTTGGAGAAGAAGAAAACAAAAAACCAATTCTTCATAGTAATGAATGGTAAGTAAATAACGATCCTTGTCTATAACGAAAGTATACAAGCCTAACTATCAATGCCGTATCCAGGGGGGGAGGTCAGGGTGTTTGGACCCCCCACCCCAAATAAAAATGTTCTTTTTACTTGTAAAAACGTAACAAAAATGGATATAAACAAATTTTGTATGCGTTTTTTGAGGTTTTTTTGTGTACCCCCCCCCCTTAAAAAAATCTTTGAGCAACCTCCCCCCCCCCCCCGAAAAAAATCCTGGGTACGGCCTTGCTAACTATTGATAACATTTATCAGTCAAAGAATCAGCTTTTTATGGTGATCTTAAATATGTATTTGTTTATTAGTACTTAGTGTAGTTACTAGAACACAAGAAAGTTCGTATAATTGTAGAAAACACAAGGAAAAAACTTAATAAGGGTCAATTTCGGTAAGAATATGCCTTCAACTTTTATTTATCTATTTATCAACTTGTATTTATCAACTTGTATCAACTATTTATCTAATTATCAGATTATCAGATAGTTACACAGAAAACACAAATCAAAGGGAAAATTCAGTTTTTCTTGGTTTCATATACGTTAAAGGGGTTTCAGACCATATTTCAAAAAATCTAGAAAAAATAACATTTACACTTACTATAGAGGTCCCAAATTTATCAAGGTAAAGACCCTATCCCGATAGGTGAAAACTGCGGTGTCTACAGAATTCCTTGTTCGTGTGGTCTTTGGTATATCGGAAGAACTGATCAGCGACTCACGGATAGATTAACTCAGCACTCTAGTTCAATTAATAATACACTTAAAAAGTGGAAAAAACAGAAAATTTTGACTGCCCTTGCAGAGCACATTTTTGAAAACCCAGACCATACTATTTTGATTAATCAAGCTAGCCTAATTTCGTATGACAAAGTTATTGTCCAGCACTATAGAGAAGCTGTTGAAATTTATAAATACCAAAATTTTGGTCTAGCTTTAAACAGATTCCGGTGATTTAAGAATAAACGAGTCAAACTATGTATCAACTAATTTATCAACTATTTATCAACTTGTATTTATTTATCAACTTGTATTTATCTATTTGTAACTTAATGCTGGGTGTTTATATCCTAGTTTCTGTAAGTAGGCTATTGTTTGTAGAATTACTCGGCAGAATTACCTTAAAGTGAGCTTTGTTTGACATGCTGTCGTATATTAAATGGCCTCCCAATTGAGGCTTTCCCAATAAAATTTTTATTAGTTGATTCAAGGGAAGATATAATAAATATTTAAAACTAATAACAAAGTATAATTGTCAAAACCTGTGTCTTATCGATGTTTTTTTTTTTTTTTTTTTTGTGACTAATACAAAGGATAAACTAATAAAAAAGGATAATTGTCAAAACCTGTGTGTTATCGATGTTTTTTTTTTTTTTTTTTTTTGTGTCTTGGAACGATTGGTTTGTTTGTATTAGCTAAAAATATAAAAAAAAAATACTGGAGCATTTTTTTATATGGGTCGGGTTTTACTATGGAGGTTTCTATTTTGTTTCAATAACAAAGGTATTTATATGACCTTTAGACGTCATTATATTATACACTGTGGATTCTTAAGTGACAATTTTAGCCAATTTGTTACGCGACTGCCTACGACATAAATACAAATTACTACAGGTAAGATTACCGCTTATTGCCCCCCCCCCCCCCAAGAAAAAAACTAGATTATAATTTGCATTTTACTGAAAAGTGTGCTTCATTTTAGGGTTGGATTAGCAAATTATCACTCCTATCACTCCTAGAAACAAAACAAAATTGAAAATAAAACACAAAAAACCGTGTCCTTTCAGGGGGAAAATACGGAAATTCCTAGTAATCCGTCCAGGAGAAACATTTCTGATTTTAGTAGCTTCATATATCAGCTCATAGGTACTCTTGCAATGCAAGCAAAAGTAGAAGGTATTTTTTTACCAAAATTGACCCTTATTAAGTTTTTTCCTTGTGTTTTCTACAATTATACGAACTTTTTTATGTTCTAATAACTACACTAAGTACTAATAAACAAATACATATTTAAGATCACCATAAAAAGCTGATTCTTTGACTGATAAATGTTATCAATAGTTAGCAAGGCCGTACCCAGGATTTTTTTCGGGGGGGGGGGGAGGTTGCTCAAAGATTTTTTTAAGGGGGGGGGGGTACACAAAAAAACCTCAAAAAACGCATACAAAATTTGTTTATATCCATTTTTGTTACGTTTTTACAAGTAAAAAGAACATTTTTATTTGGGGTGGGGGGTCCAAACACCCTGACCTCCCCCCCTGGATACGGCATTGATAGTTAGGCTTGTATACTTTCGTTATAGACAAGGATCGTTATTTACTTACCATTCATTACTATGAAGAATTGGTTTTTTGTTTTCTTCTTCTCCAAACAAATCATATAGAAAAAATGTTTGTGGAAAATTGGTCAGGGGCTACTCAGTCACAAATTAGAACTTATATTTTCCTTATTATGGGTCAAAATCTATTGGTAGGTAGCCAACAATGGGGCATCAAACATTTGTCCATGGTTTTTCATATTTTTCCTATTATGCTCTCTTTCCTTTGGTTTCCTTATAATTACTTGATAGTCCTAAAGTTCCAGGGGGGGGGGCTATGCTCCCCCTGCCCCCCTTGCCGGCGCCCATGGACTCAGCCTATACAAGCACCATTGCTGCATAAGAGAAAGTAAAACTAATGGTCATCTTTAATGGTGGCTTTATACTTTCACTTGAAAAGAATTTTTTTTACTTTTAAGAAGAACTGGTAATATGACAACCAAACTATGACAAAATTAAATTATGATTTTTCATGCAAACCTGCTTCCCAACCCCTGCGTTATCTCAGTCCAAGCTTAGGGACATGCCAAAACTGAATTTGTTGTTACAGTAGGATTCTGAGTGACATTTGGTTCTGCAGGAGGACATAGTTGAGAAAGTTGGTGTTTATTTTATTTTTTTTTTTTTTTTTAATTCAAGGATCAATGCTAATATACATGTGTCTGCATTTTGAGTGTTGTTACTTTTCTGATGATAGCCCCCCAAAAATACCTTTGCTGCTTATATGGTTACCTCTCACTAGACAGAAGGTTAGGATATAAAGATCTATAGGGCTTATCATAATATCAAAGCTTAAAACCTTTTAAGCCTTTTCACTTAAGAGTTAACTGTGAATGAACAATGGAGATATGTCATATTTTGTTAGACCATTCACTCCAGCCTCTAATAAAGTAGATATTGATTATAATACCTTACCATTGTCAGTATTTCATGACCCTTTAATGAAAAGGTGCAAGAAAAAGGATCCCTAGTTCAATAAGAAGGGACACCTCTCTAAGGGGTACTTGTATGATATACCCACTACCTAATATTCTTCATCTACTTAGAACCTTGGATTTTCCATGATTGTGAAATTTCCCATAGTTTTTGAGATTTTGGGATTTCCCATAATTTTGTTAATAAAGTATTATATATTTATCATATTTTGATCAGAAAATCCCAAAACTATGGAAAATTCAAGGTTCTAATTAGGTGAAGAATATTAGGTAGGGGGTATATCATACAAGTACCTAGCGAGGTACTACATTCTAGCATTTTGGCCCTGAAACAGCCTAAATGTTATGAACAGAAAACTCTTAGAATTACAAGATAGGCATTTATATAGCCTACCAGTCTCAGGTCCTAAATACAGTCTATTTTAGGACTGTGTGTTTTAAATACCATAAATAAAAAATTAAGCTAGGTGAAATTATTGTCCCAGGGCTCTACTATAGCCCTAGGGTTGTCTTGGGCTATTATGAGATGAAAGGTCAAGATTGGTTATTCAATCTTTACCAATTAAGGATGATAGTTTGCCAAATATTATTCTGTTAGAAAATAGTTCTTAAATGAAAAGCAGAGTATCCTCGAATAGGATTCATCTAGCTCTTTCTTTAAAGAATTATGTCAAGTATCACACACAGGAATAAGCATTTGGCAAAAAATGTTTTCATTTTAATTTGCTTGGTACTTTAAAGACACTGGTAAGAGCCTTTTCCAACGCAAATATACTCCAATTATTGTATACTCCACTCGAAAGTGATTGGAAGGCAACTAACACCCCTTCCACGCCCACCATTTCCCCAAACACATCCAATCAAAATTTTGACATAGCCATTTTGTTCAGCGTAGTTGATTTCCTCATAGAAATTATGTTTTGAGGAGGACGCTCCACCACAGCAATCAGGGCAAGGGTTGTAAGTTATGTCCTGCGGCATATAAGGTTTTTTTTATAGAAAACGTTGTTATAGAACTTCAAAAAGGCTCATTTGATTGAAAGTTGAAATAGCTACTGTCCTTTTTAGCAGTTGAAAGTAATTGGAGAGCAACTAACCCCCCTCTCATGTGCACCAGTCCCTCAAACACATCCAATCAAAATTTTGAGATAGCCATTTTGTTCAACGTAGCTGAAAATTCTGAAAATTAGGTCATTGAGGATGGCACCCCCCCCCCCCCCCACAGCCCTCAGGGCAAGGGTTATAAATTATGCTCTGGGGGCATATAGAAAGCGTTGTTGTAGAAACTTCAAAAAGGGCTCATTTGATTTGAAATTGAAATGGCTAGTGCCCTTTTTAATAGTTGAAAGTGATTGGAACCATTATCCAAACACCATTTATTCAAACACATCCAATCCAAATTTTGAGACAGCCATATTGTCCAAAGTAGTTGAAAGGTTCGGAAATTATATCTTTGTGGAGGACACTCTCCCAGAGCCCTTAGGGCAAGGGTTGTAAGTTATGCCCTGGGGCCATATAAGGTTTCAATACAAAGCTTTGTCGTAGAAGTTTGAAAAAGGGCTCATTCAATTGGAAATTCAAAGGGCTAGTGCCCTTTTTAAGGTCGAATGTGAGTTGAGGACAACTAACCCCCCTCTCTCCCCCACCCTTTCCACAAACACATCCAATCAAAGTTTTTAGATTGCCATTTTGTTCAACGTAGTTAAAAGTTTTAGAAATTAGGTCTTTGAGGATGATAACCCCCCTCAAAGCCCTTCGGGGCAAGGGTTGTAACCTATGCCCTGTGGTTATATAAGTTTTCTATAGATACTGATGTTGTAGAAACTTCAAAAAGGGCTCATTCGATTGGAAATTAGAAGGGCTTGTGCCCTTTTTAATAGTCGAAGGTGATTGGAGGATACCTAACACCCCTCTCGCACCCACCGTTTCCCCAAACACATTCAATCAAAATTTTGAGATAGCCATTTTGTTCGACGTAGTTAAAAATTCCGGAAATTATGTTTTTGAGGATGACACTCCCCCCACAGCCCTCAGGGCAAGGGCTGTAAGTTACAGGGATTGGCCGCAGTCACTTTTTTCACTTTTTTTTTTGGGACACCCAAATTCTATTCGAAGACATCCAGAAATCTACCTTTGTGCTGGAATATGATGAAACAACGAGACAATGGTGGGGTAGAGGAGCTCCAAATATGAGTTCGATACTGGTCAAAAGAGCGGAAACAAGTGGCTATTCGGCATCTTTTGACATATTATATGGGACATGCAACCAGTGAAGATCTGAGTAAGAAAATCCTGCAGAGTGTTGAATATGAAGAATTTTCACTTGAGAGATTGCTAATGATTGCAAGTGATGGCCCAGATGTCAATAAGAAAGTGTGGCTCATCGTAGACTCAGAAAAGAGAAAAAAGTATTCAAAAGGCCAATTGAATGTGGGAACTTGCAACATTCATGCTGTGCATAATGCATTCCTGAAAGTGCTGCAAGAACTCGAGGAGGAGTGCTCTGATATGATCATCGCTGTTTACCATTTTTTCACGGGATGGCCAGCTCGTTCTGACGATTTCAACCAGTGCCAACGGAAAGTTTAAGTTCCCCAGCGGAAGTTTATGAAGCACCTCCCCACGAGATGGCTCACCATAGGGGAAGCAGCAAGCCGCTTGGTGGAACAGTGGCCTGCATTGATAGAATATTTTCTAGAATTCGTGCCAAAGAAAAATTGTCTGGAGTACCTGATGTCAAATGCAAAATATTTGAAAATTGTAAACTGGCTAAAAAAGCAAACAATGAAAGCCGAAATTGAGCTTATTGTAAGCTCTTTAGCAACTTTCACCGCTTTTACCGGTGTATTTCAACGACAGGAGCTGTTAATTTATGTGGTAAACTTTGAGCTGAGACGTTTATGCACAGTTCTTTTGGGGCAGATTGTGCCGGGTGATGATGTCAATCTCCGGATCCTCGGTGGTTTTGAAGGCTTAGTTAGTATTGCAGATGTTTACCTACAGCAACCCTTGTGTAATGAAAGGGTCCTTGCTTCCCTGGATTCTTAGATTCTGAATTCTTAGATTGGATTCGTTATTCTGAAAGACATGAATTTTTTTTTTCCTGAGAATTAGAAAGCATATCAAAGCTGCTGTACAGTACTTGCTGACAAAATGCACTGTGAACAACGAGTTTTTCCTAACCCTTGCCTGCCTAATCCCTCCCAGTCCAGATTTTCAAAGAAGGAGTTGCAGTGATATCGTCCACATCGCGAGAAAACTTCCATTTGAGACGGACATCGAGGAAGTCCAGGGAGAATGGTTCTTATTACAGTCAGATCCTGTGCCGCCACCCACGGAGAGTACTCGAATTGACAGCTATAGGCAAAAGATCCTGGAACTGAAGACGCCATCTGGTGAAACCAAATATCAGACCTTAGGTCGGATCGTCCGGGCAGCTCTGTCGCTCTGTCATGAAAGTGCAGATGTAGAGAGAGGATTTTCTCGGTCGGCTCTGCTGATGACTAGCCTTCAAGTGTGTACAGAAGAGCGGACACTGAATGCTAGGGCTTTTGCTGCGGATGCGCTCCGCGACTATGAGACCGGACCAGAGCGTGTGTTGATCACAAAGAAGCTGCTTTGTCTGGCTAGATCAGCTAGAGTCAGCTATGAACTATTCCTCATTGAGCAAAGGCAGGAAGAATCAGAGAGAGAGAAGCTTGAAGCTGAGGAGAAAGATGCTGAACAAGAAATCCAGGAAATGGCGTGGAAGAAGCAGAAAATAGCGGCCATAGACATTGTACGAAAAAAAGAGATGGTTAAGCAGAAGGAAATGGCGATACCCTTCTGAGAGAGGCAGGGGAACTGTTGAAGAAAGCTGTGGAAGAGAAGGACTTCCTGGACATTGGTCTTGCTCAAAGTATGCTGGAAGCAGCATTAAAAGCTCGGTCCGAAGAAAGGGAAAGGGTAGATGATGCTGAATCGGTTGAAGTACTTGTTCTGAAGAGGAAATCCAAACTAATTGATCGCCCTTTTTTCGCCCTAATTGAGTGCCCTTTATAATATTCGGAAGTGGTTGGAGGACTCTCACGCCCACCATTTCCCCAAACACATCAAATCAAAATTTTTAGTTAGCAATTTTCTTCAACGTAGTTGAAAGCTCTGGAAATTAGGTCTTTTAGGATGACACCCCCCCCCCCAGCCCTCAGTAAAGCGCAAATTATGTTCTGGCCTTGGGAAGGCATAGGGGTTTTGAGCCCTACTCATGTTAATTTCTGCCCGTTTTGGGTTTGAGTCGGCTATTTATTGTAATTTCTGTTCGTTTTGGGTTTCATTTATTTATCGATGCTGATTTGTGGTAGTTTCACGGTTGGTTGATTATTTTTTTTTCTCATTTTTGCTTTAATAAAGTTCTTCAATTTTCTTTGAAAAACTTATTTTGTGGAATTTTTTTTTAAATTAATTGACATTTAAAAGGTCAATTACAAGCAAGAGGCTTGTTAACAAATACACTACTGCAAAAGAGTAAATAAGAACTGATAAGTTTTTGACTTTGAAAATGATTAGCAGGGGGTGTAATGGTATATGAATTATGATGAAGCACTGACCCATATACCAGAATTAGTCATGAGGAAAAAGCAATGTGCAGGGACCAATCCCCACAGGGAAAATTTGAAAATGAAGACACATAGATAGGTTTAGAATATAGTAAAATTTTAATTTGAAATTTTTTTCACAGAATGGTTGCCGAATTTGAGTTTCGCGTCAAAAATAGCACTAGTACATAACGTTTTGTCATCACTGAAGTTCACCTCAGGTGAATTGGACCTTCACGTCAAACATAATCCATTGTACAAAATGCATAAATAAAATGAGTCAAAACTTGGTGAAAAAAAAGCTATACAATTTTATTATACAATTTAACAAAACCGGGGTAACTCTGGTAACCCTTGTAACTCCTAAAAAGATTAAGAAAAAAATTTGGGAAATTTATAATGTAACATTCCTTTAAGAGTTACAGAAAAGATGCATCTAAACGAACAAAAATAAGGTCAAAGTTAAGGGACAGGAACATCCGGGAGGGGAGCTAAGCCCCCTGAACTCCCGAATTTTCATAAAGCTATGGCCACTAACGATTCTAATAGCAAATAGACGGTGTTTTTATCAATATAGCTTAGTTACTATCCAGAGGGGGTATATCTAAGATGTCTCTACTCTGGAATTAGGTCTAATATTAGAATCACTTGAAACTAATCCACACGGTAGTTATTCGTGGAATGGGATTATCCCTTATCAAATCTTTTGCTTTTTTTTGTACCAGGTAAAAATAAAAATTTTGAACCAATGTCTTGAGAAGCTGTGGACCATAAAAATCTTTGATTACTTAAATTTTGTAACACTTCAAGAATGTAGCTCTGCCTGCACCATACACTTAATTAACAATACCGTAAACACCAAGAGGGCTGCCAACACCTCCAATCTCGAAAATCTAAATACACACAAGCTCTTTATGCTATAGTATGCCTTTTTATTACAAGCCATTCATAAAAAAAATCAGTTTATTGCAATAGGAGGGAAGCCATATTTCAAACATAGTATTTTTTTTTTCTCACGATGCTGTAGGATTGGTTTATATCAATCTAAACTAGCTCATGTAGCAATACGTTTTTAGAACTTTAGCCCATGAATGTACTTTGTTGGTTCTCTATAGAGATAATTTAGCCCATGAATATTCTTTGTTGGTTCTCTATAGAGAGAACTTGGAAGAAGGCTGGTAAGCTTCCATTTCTAACAAACTTTACTTTTGCAACAGAAAGATGCCTATATTCCTTGGTTTTGTATTTTATTCAACATTTTAACCATTTATTGTTTAGCTCTGTATCTTCCTCATTTTATTGTGATGAGCTGAAACAGTACTTACTACATTGGATTTCTTTTTTTTTTTTTTAGTTCTTTGCGCTATTCAATCAAATTTTCTAAACTCTTTTTCTAAACTTTTTCTAAACTCTTTCTAACAAATTTCTAAACAATTTTCTAAACAAATGTATTAATAGCTAACATCTAAGGTATTAAATAAATATGTTCGTTCAATTCGATGAGTCAAGTGTGGGGTAGGCCTACCTGACCTTGAGGATTTTATGGAATCTACTGTAATCTTCCTTTTATGGAATCTACTGTAATCTTCCTATGGGAATCCACTAGGACATAGTGAAGGTAATCGGCCAACTTGTGCCTCAAATAGTACAGTGAAGTTTTTATTTCCAATGTGTCGTAATTGCTTAATTTTCTACTGAAGGAACCTAGTTGAACGTTGCTCATTAAATCCACCAAAGTTTGCCTCAGAAAATGTACCAGAATCTGTCTATTAAAATATGCCAAATGTTTTTCAAGGAATTTAAGAAAATCCAGGTAGTGCAATAAGCTGAGTTCGCCCAGGGAATCTGTCGGAATGCTGATTTGGGAATTCGCCAGAAGTTAGCTCTTACTCAGGACTTGACTCAGGAAATCTACTGAAATCGGCTCCTGATAATCAACTCTAGTATGGTTCAGACATTTGTTAAAATCTGGTATATCTGTCATATCTAAAAAGCAAGGATTCACAAACTGCAGAGTTGTACCAGTTAAACAGCTTACCAGAATGGTTCATTCAGACAAGCAGCATATCATGATAAACTGTTGATTGGGGGTGATTTGGACAATTATCCAAAATATCCCTAACTTTCAAGCCATCCAAGTTCACTCTCAGGTTTTGAATTAATTTTTTGTGTCTAAATCTTGATTGTGTGAACATTCTCATTCTTGCTCATATAGCAGAAAAGCGAAACATAGTTCTGTGGGCCAGATTGATCTACTGGGCTCATAAAATAATATTAATTTTTGAAGCAGCCAGGTTTATGCTGAAATGTAGACTTTGGTATATCTGACAATGATGTATGTAAGACTGGCTGATGACAAGGTAGACATGGATTAGATATGAATTAATCCATAGACATGGATTAGTGCAAGCCCATTTCGGTAGTTGGCCAGCTGGTACAGTTTACAGTTAGTTTTCTTAGTGGTTTTTTGCCTCCAAACTGAAAAAATTCATGTTACTGGTGGTCAGTAAATTAAAATTAATTGATAATGAGATGGAGGTGCCAAAAGATTACGCTGTCAAAGGATCCGCTCAAAAAGCAATTGTAACCTACCTTAGATAATGTAAAAGTTTTTATTTTTACATAATTTCCCTGTCTTCCAGCATTCTATTAACGTGTATATTAATTGCCGTGAAAACTGTCTTAGAAATAGATTTTTCCTGAAAAAACTTTAAGTATAAGCCAAGAAGTTCTCATTCTCTCAGAAGCTATTTGAACTTTTTTCGTCTCATTCCTATTACTATTTTAAATATAAAATTACAACAAATTTGAAAAAAAGTCATGAGTTCACATTTAGTTGTTTAAGCACGTTCGATACTGTAAATCTCATTTTTCGAGTACCAGCGTCGGCTGAAAGTCTCAAAGACCTGTCTGTCTGTCTCTCTCTCTCTCTCTCTCTCTCTCTCTCTCTCTCTCTCTCTCTCTCTCTCTCTCTCTCTCTCTCTCTCTCTCTCTCTCTCTCTCTCTCTCTCTCTCTCTCTCTCTCTCTCTCTCTCTCTCTCTCTCTCTCTCTCTCTCTCTCTCTCTCTCTCTCTCTCTCTCTCTCTCTCTCTCTCTCTCTCTCTCTCTCTCTCTCTCTCTCTCTCTCTCTCTCTCTCTCTCTCTCTCTCTCTCTCTCTCTCTCTCTCTCTCTCTCTCTCTCTCTCTCTCTCTCTCTCTCTCTCTCTCTCTCTCTCTCTCTCTCTCTCTCTCTCTCTCTCTCTGTCGGCTTTCAGCTTTCTTTTATTTAAGCTATACAGACTATGGCAACACCACCCGATCAGTTCTGAATAGTTTGGCCTCACACATGGGCGCACGTAGCTTCTTCTCTAGGGCGGGGGAGGGCAGCCGATTTTGTGATAAAGGGTGGGGGGGCTGAAGTTATATTGTCAGTTCACAAAACCTTACATTTCCAGCAAGTTCTATCATACCTATGAAATCTTTATTAACAAGTAATCACCAAAAATCATAAATCATCAATAAGCTACAGCATTAATCAATCTTCTTGGATTAGAGCTAAATCTTTCCAAGACATTATGGATAATTACTTCTTGTTTGACTTTTATTCTGTCATTCCAGCTGTTTATTTCCAGCTTTTTCAACTATCTACTTTTTATCAACTGCTTTTTTAGCCATCTACCTTTTTTCAACTGCTTTTTTAACCATATCTAGTGTAAATTTGAAGTTCTAGGAGGGGAACTGCCCACCTCTGCCCCCCCCCCCTCTTCCGTACGCCCATGGGCACACAAACTAAAAATACTTGTAATGGATGAGATAGAGTGATTCATTAAGGTGCCGAACAGCCTTAAACAAAATGAAAAAAAAATTTGAAAGGAAGGTAAGAAATTACATTAAAACACAAAACGAATAGACTGCATATTAGGAGTGTTTCTGCCCTGCTAAACCCCCACTCCTTCTGCCAAAGTTTAACTAGTGCTAACTGAATGGATTCTAGAGTGCAGGAGATATAGCCTGTTATCAGTTGTTTGTAACTTATTCAATGATTGCCCCGTTCCATTCTTGGGGTAATGTTGAAAGAAATGCCATCACATTGCTCTTCTATTTGAGAATTCGAACTTGAAGCGTTGATAGAAAAGGGTCAAACTTTAGCATAAAGAAGGGGGTTAAGGGGAGAGGGGCAGCAGCTTTCCTTATTTATAGAATTGTTTTTGTATGTTTTGTGTTTTAATGTCCCTCTTTTCATTTATAGCCAAAGCCATTAGTGTTCTGATCTAAACTTTAACTAAAGATGAAATTCAGCCTCATTCAAGATCTTTTGTAAATGGGGTTGAAGATAGCTTCAACAAGAAAGTGAAGAAGCTGTGGGCTTGGGCTTATCTTTTCTTTGAGACACCAATCTTCTGCTTTATAAATAAAGGAGAGTAAAGGAGTAATTTTGTTCTTTTCTAATAAAAGCTAATTTTTTTCAGAAATCAGAGTTCTGTTCTTGAAATCTTAGAAGAAGTCTGAAAATTAAAATAATGTTAATAGAAATCAAAGCTGTCCTCTCACAATTCTTAGAATTGCTAGCCTACCTAATAGAAGTTCTGAAGTACCTAATAAGAAATCCTTTTTCAGCTACAAAGTCCAAAAACAGAAGATAGGGACTGTGGAGCAAACGCACTGGCAACGCTTCCTCAAGGAAAAAATGACGCTGTAATGCTAATCAAAAGTGGCATAGTGAAAGCTTGTGCCCCACTCCTTCTTGACAAAAATGCAGCCGTTAGGCATTCGGCTACAGGGGCTTTGAGGTGAGTGCTGTAAGGAATACCTGGATGAAAGTCAATCATTAATGAGCGTCTGTTATAAGGCTGCAAACACTTCTTCTGGAAACTTTCAGAACAGTCTCTGCTGTTCAGCTAAAGAAATTAATGGAATTCAGTTGTTTTTTTTTCGGGAATTGGCTTTAAGTTTATCAATGCACAGGAAGGGGGGGGGGGGGGTTTGCCCTGCCTTCAAATATATTATCAGAGCCAGTTGACTTGGATGTAGTTTTCAATTACAAATGTATTAAGCTGAAGCTAAATTCCAATTCTAGGCAGGTTCCAATTTACAATTGCTTTTGATTCTCTTCTTTAAAAAAAAAAAAAAAAAAAAATGAATAAAATAAGGAGTATATCTGAACTTCCTTATTATACATTCTTATCCTTCTTTATTTTATTCTTTCTTCTTTATTCTTATCCTTCTTTATTTTAGTCGCAAGGTTGTGGCACATAATCCAACAATAAATTCATGAAATACTTGTTTCTATGAAAGATCTTAAGCCGAACTGGCCAGCCATGACACAAAAACCAACAAAGAGAAAAATCTCAGTGAAAAAAAAACAACAAACGAGACTGTGGCCAGTGGAGAGAAAAGAAAAGACAAATGCAAAACAACGCGGATATTTCGCATGTATCACAAATAAGGCGTCTTCTGCACGAAAGACAAAAGAAGAACAAGATATAAAAAAAATAAGTTAAAACTAAAAAACCAATAAAACCACCACCAAAAAAAAAACATACAATTGGCGCAAACTGATCCACACAGGGAAAAGATGCTATTATAGAGTTACTTCAGTGAGAACAGCAGAGTAACTGAGGAAAAATAAAAAAAATGGAAATTACTTTAACTATTCTGTTGCGATATAATCCTTTTATTGGCTATTATTGAAGCAATTCGTTTTGTTCTAGCAGGTAAAATAGTCCCCTGGGGATTATTCAAAATCTTAACTCCCTCATTGACTGTTGATTCACTCTTAAGAAGATTATCATAAATCGGGTCAATATTTAAACTACCTGTGTCCCTATTTATCGAAAGGTTAGCAAATATAATCCAAGGGGTTGTTCGGCACCCAAAATCTATGGTCTACCTAAGATTCATAAGACTGGAGCCCCCCTCAGCCTCATTATGTTAACTTTTTCATCCCCTCTTTTTAAATTAGGAAAATGACTGCCAATTGCGGTGCTATCAACTTCCTGTATATAAACATCATATTTAAAAAAATAGACAAATCTCATTAAAGAATTAGAAAGTTTCCAGCTGCAGAGTCATTCGATTCTCTGTGGCTTCAATGTCGTTTCAACGTATTCATACAGTGATTGGAAAAGATGCGAAGACATTTTAAAAAAAGTAAATTACAAAAACACTTTGATTACAAGATGTGACTTTAGCCAGTTTGGATATTGAAGTCATTATGAAACTAATTATCCTAGTAAATGAATTTTCTTTTTATTTTGGTTTTAGAGGGGTTTTATAGACAAATTTTTGGGTTACCTATGGGGGCTTCTCTCTCTCCTTTACTGGCAAATCTTTTCATAGATTCTATTGAAACCTCCGCTATACACAGTTTTAGAATCTCCCCTTGCTTTTGGGGGTGGCTCATGGATGATGTGGTTTGAGTTGTGAAACCTAGATTGGACTCCTTAGACCTATTTTGTAAGAATTTGAATAGTTTTGATAACAATATTAAATTTACATTTGAGTTTCAGAAAATAATGAATTACCTTTTCTGGATATTTTGTTAATCAAAAGGGATGTCCATTTACTTTTCTCGATTTATGGAAAGCCTATGCACAATGATAGGTATTTGAATTTTCATTCTTGCCACCTTATGTCGGTGAAACGGGGGGTTTTAATTTCACTAGTGTATATAGCCTTTGGAATTTGTTCCCAGGAATTTCTGGATTCGGAATTGCTATACTTGAGGGATATTTTGTTTTGTAACAAAAACCCAATTTAAGTTCATTGACAAAATAACTGAAAATAGACGTGTTAAACATGATAGTAGGGTTATTGGGGTTTCTCAGTCTTTAGATTTAAATGTATCAAAAAGTTTCATTTCATTGCCATATGTACCTGGTTTGGGTGAGAAACTCTCACGGATTTTTCCAATCATTGAGGCCAATGAGTTGTTTCTTTAGTTCTGGTAAAGATTTAACCCGGGGAAATTTAGTAAGTGGGGTGTATAAAATTCCGTGTTCTTGTGGAAAGTTCTATATTGGTAGGACTCCCAGGAAAAGATTTTACGATGACAATTTCTGCTAGATTAAAAAAAACAAATTTTTGCAGAATTAGTTATATTTTATGTTTCTGGATGAATATATATATATATTGCTTTTTAATTAGTATAATGTACCTGGTTCTTATTTATTGTTTACTTTATTTTCTATTAATATTTATTCATTATGTTTTGACTTCTAAAAGACTGCTGACCTCTGGCCATTTGCATTATTAAATAAAAAACAAGTTTTTTTCAACTAAAAGTAAGGAGCGGCATTAAAACTTAAAACGAACAGAAATTATTTCTTATAAGAAAGAGGCTGTCTCCTCCTCAACGCCTCGCTCTTTACGCTAAAGTTTTTTAATGTTTAAAAAAATAAAGTTGTGAGTCAGAATCAAACTTTATCGTAAAGAGCGGGGCGTTGAGTAGGGAACAGCCTCTTTCATATACGGAATAATTTCTGTTCGTTTCAAGTTTTAATGCTGCTCCTTACTTTCAGATAAAAAGATTTGTTTTTTTTATTTAATTTCTGAACGTTTTTGAATTAATTCAGATTTTGATTTCGGCTCACCGTACATAAATAATTAAATCAAAATCCGCGTATTGATTTTACTTTTTTTGGTTAAATAGCTTTCTCGAAAGTTGTTTAGTTTTATTTACGAACGTTTTCATTAGTAATAAATATACGTAACTTACGAATTAACTTACGTAACGAACTTCTATATTCATATATTTTGAATACGTATATTATGGGGTTCGCCCCCTAGTCAATACTTTGCTCTTTAAGCGAAAGTTGAAATTTTGTTCCAATTCTTTAAAAATGACCCGTTAATCACAAAGGCCGTTAATTAGAGAAAATAGCTCTTATGAAAGTACTAAAAAAACTTTAGTGTAAAGAGCGAGGTATTGACTAGAGGGCGAACCTACTCATATACTTAATTATTTCTGTTTGTTTAAGTTTTGATGTTTCTCCTTACTTTCAGTTGAAAAACTTGTTTTTTTTATTTAATTTCTGGTCGTTTTTTTAAATAATGCTGGGAAATCTGGCGCTCCCTTCATAGCAATGTCCCTTCCCCAAATGAAAACTTCCTCCATGGAAAGATTCTCCGACGTAACCCCCGACCCACTACCCCCCACTACCGGAAAATATCCCCCCTGAAACGTCTGTATACTTCCCAATAACCAATACTATATGTAAACATTGGGCAAAGCTCATAAATCGCAGCCCTTACCCCGGGGACTGTGGGGGATTAAGTCATCCTCAAAGATATAGTTATTATATTTTTGACCATGCTGAACAAAATGGCTATCTCAAAATTTTGATCGGATGACTGGGAAAAATGAGCGTGGGAGGGGGCTTAGTTGCCCTTCATTTTTTGGTCACTTATAAAGGGCACTAGAACTTCTAATTTCCGTTAGATCGAGCCCTCCTGCGATATTCTAGGACCACTGGGTCAATTCGATCACCCCTGGGGAAAAGAAAGAAAAAAAACAAGTAAACACGCATTCTTGATCTTTTTTCTGGCAAAAAGTACAAAATTCCACACTTTTGCAGAAAGGAGCTTGAAACTTCTACATTAGGATTCTCTGATACGCTGAATCTGATGGTGTGATTTTCATTTAGATTATATGGCTTTTAAGGGGTGTTTTCCCCTTATTTTGGAAATAAGACAAATTTTCTCAGGCTCGTAACTTTTGATGGATAAAACCAAACTTGATAAACCTTATGTATATTTGGAATCAACATAAAAATCCAATTCTTTTGATGTATCTATTGGTATAAAAATTCTGTTCTTTAGAGTTTCGGTTACTATTGAGCCGGATCGTTTTTTACTTACAGTTCGATATCACGAACTGTCTGATTAGGAGGTTTAATACCTCTCCCCTTGCAATGTGACTTCAAGCCATTCAAGAAAAGCTCTAGTTCAAAAAAAGAATGACGAAAATATGCTAGATACAATCCTGTATCTGGGGGGGGGGGGTGAAGAGTCTGTAGTATTTACTGATGACTTTGCCAAGTATCTAACCTTGGATCAACAAACATACATAATTTGATATCCACGATTCCATAGAATTAGAAGCTCAAGACTGAATAGATAGAAAGGAGATACTGATGAGAAACTTTAGGGAACGCTTGGGAGAGGGGTGTGACGCTGGATTGTGGCCTTAGAAAGAGGGTAGAGTTAAATTGAAAACACTAAATAAATCTAGATTATCGAAATACCATAATTGTAATATCTCAGGAACGTAAACTGGCGGCTTTGGACCCATTTGAAGCTATAAGGGAGGGGGGGGCTGTTGGTGAAGTAAGTATTAAATTTTGACTTGGAGGACCACGGGAAGTTGATCAAACCTGCTTCAAAATTTCATGCTATATAAGCCGTCTCAGTTTAAATTTCCGACCCAAGGGAATTCCAATCAGGACATAAATCTGGTTACCCTGAGTTAGGACGTCTTTTTTTATTATTAAATATCAAACAGAACACTTTTGATAAATGAGCACAAAATTAATTTGTTTAAACAATCAAGAAGTTACAACGCATAATAGAATAAGATTCTCATAATAAAAGGGTGTACTAGAATGGGGATCAGGATCGACTCAGTCCTATTAGAAGGTCAAAAATCATGCAGATTTCCAATCTAATTGAATAATATTTGTTCTCTCCATCTATCCAAAATTCTATTGCAAAACTATCCTAATTTTTTATTTTTTTTTTTTACAAAATTTTATCCTAAATATAAATAGCAACCTAAAATCTTAATTCTTAAACAGAAAAAACTAAAAAATTACAATATTTCCTTTATTTTTCAATACAAAAAAAGAAAATGTCAGTTAAAAAAATAGAAATTAATTATAAAAATTTAACCAAAAAGAAATTTTCAAAGAAAAGTAAAAAGATTTATAAAACCAAAAACGACGACAATTATGATAAAAGATCCAAAGTTAAAACGAACAGAAATTACTGTCGATGAATAAACGAGGTTCAACACAAACATAAATTAAAATGAATAATTAAATCAATCAGAAAACTAATTGAAATTACCACAAACAGGAATATTACTAACGCCCCTTTAGGCTTCTATAGGCCAGAGCGTCGTCTTTACTCTACTGGAAACAATTTTATATTTTTGAGTTGGCTTCAATCTATCAGAATAAAAACAATAACACTCACACACACACAAAAATCTTAATCAAGCTTAATCAAGATTTACAATTCAGAGTTGTGGCTCTCTCAAAACTTCTAAAGGCCTTGAATGTGATTTGTATTTCTTTCAAAATTATATGAATCTTGAACGGTTCCCGTACAATTGAACCTTCGTTTTTCCGAGCCCTGTACAGGTCAACCCTTTTTTAACTCGTTTGCCCTGCAATTCAACCGTCATTTAACCAAACTTCAGGGCAACTCAACCCCCGTTTAAATGAGCACCTGTTTAGCTCAAACCGCATGCAACTCAAATCTCATTCAACTTACCCCCGTTTAAGTCAAACCTCATTTAACTCGACCCATTTAACTCGTGCTCCGTTCAGATCAACCTCCATGTAACTCAACTCCTCGTGCAATCCATCCCTAATTTCACTCAATTTCATTTTGCACAACCCCCGTTGAACCCAACCCTACTGGACTCAACCCCCATTCTCCTCAACTTAAAGCAGAAGGGTTAAGTTGTTGTTAAAGGTGTATCGTTGTTAAATCAATAATATACCTAGATAATGTAATTCAGCCCGTTTTGTCGGAAGCGATAAAAGTTCGCTTGCATAAAATGGTCTTTAATCATTGGTTAATTCTTATGCAAGTTTTGGTACTTGTATAATGTACGCCCTGCCTAATGTTATTCTTTTATATTTCTCTGAAACTCAATCCTAATGAAATATACCGAAGTAAAATAAAGATATAATACTTTAGAAACAAACTTGGGGAGGGTGTGCATGCCTAATGTGTTAGGTACAATTATTCTGCATATTATGTAGTAAAAATTGTTTCCTAACTTCACACTGTCCAAATACTTTACCCCCCCCCCCCCTCAATGTGCAAATATATAGCCCAAAATATATATTTTCCATCTATCTGTCACTTCTCTTTGTCATGTCTGACGCTAAGCTGAAAGAAACTAACGAAAAAAAATGGTTCTATAATGCGTCAATGAATAAACATCTTGAGCGGTAGGACGTTTATCACACAAGTTTTTTATGCTGCTTTAATTCAAAACGATTCGCCCCCCCCCCTTAAAAAAAACAACAGTTTATCCTTCTGTCTTATACATTGAAAATTAACAAAACTTTTCATGCTCAAGGCCTGAACACACTTGAATTCCTTGTTTACAGCAATGGGGTTGAGGCAAATAGGGTTTGGCTAAGTGGGGATTAGGGTTAAACTAAACCATGGTTGAATCACACAGCGGTTTAGTTTAGCGGTGCTTGAGTTGCATTGGGATAGAGTTTGACAGGGCTTGAATTCAATGGGGTTGGGTTGAATGAGAGCTGAATTTCAAGGGCGTTGCGTTAATTTAGTTTAATGAGGGTTGAGTTGGATGGGGACTCAGTTGAACGAAGGTTTAGTTTAATGAGTAGAATTGAACAGGTTTCAGAAATAAACAAATACAATAAATAAATTACCGTAATTAATAATTGTACGAGTATTTCAATTGTTTTATTATGTAATGAAATTATTTTTATTTCTGGAACTGCAATTTTTAGTTAATTAGCGCTATAAAAGAGGAAATATTATAAAAAAGTATATATTTTTTGCCTATATGCTATCTGTCACTTGTTTTATGAGAATAATTCATCCTATTTTATTCTTTTTTAATATGTTCTTTTGAATTAAACAATCAAAATTAGTTTGCCAAAATATTGTTTTTATTTTCAGGAATTTAAGCACAGTTGGTGGTGAAGACGCCTGCAAACTAATGATTGGAGAGGATGTACTCACCCCATTACTAGCTTTTTTGAAAAAGGTACTTTTACTTATATTTAAGTTTTATTAAAGAATAGAATTGTAACTACACTTTTCCTCAAACGTATTTTGCTCTGGAAACTAAGTAATTTGGTAAATTATTCCACTATTTCATGTTGCTTCTTGTAATGACCATGAAAGCAATTGTATTAAACAATCTGAATGATTGTATCTACCAGTAAATAACACAGAAGATCTGGTTTGACCTGCTCTGTTTGACTGTCCCGGGTTGTAATGCAGGAAAGGCTAAATAATTAGGTTACGTTTACAGATCTTCGTCTGTTGTTAAAAGCTCTGGTATTCGGAAATCCAGTCATGGTCAAATAAAAAGCAATTTATCCTCTAATAGGGTCAAAGAAGTGATAAGAAAATCTTAAGAATATGTAAAAAAAAGGTATAAAAATCTTTAAAAGGTCATAAAAAATGTTGGTATTTGGAAATCCAGCTACGGTTAAACAAAAAGCAATACATCATCGAATGGGGTTGAAAGACGTCATAAAAAAATCTTTAAATAAAGTTGGGATTTCATGGCGGGGAGTAAGGACTGTATTCCCGAAGAAATTTGTTAAAGTTCAAAACATAGTATTATTGCCCAGAAAATATGCGCAAAAATGTAAAAATTTCATTTTTGTATGGCAATGCTTTAAAAGAAGCTTATTTAACATAGAAAAAAAAGAACGAAACTCCCTGAATCAGGGGGAGACTTTCGCCTCCTCCCCGTCAGACTCTACACTTTCATGGTTCCAGTGATATCTGCCAGGGGCGTAGCTCCAGCATTTTTATTGGGGAGAGGCAAGAGGGTCTACACCCAGAGAGTCAGGGCGCACGGGCTATATAATAATTTTTTCTCCAAATTATTGGGGAGGAACCCTCCCCTCCTCCCAAACTTCCCCAATGGTCGCTGCAACCTTGTAAAGAACGCACGGTCCAATTTTTTCACATTATAGCTCAATTTTTTGTCACAGTGTGACGTTTATAAATTAACTAACCTTTTAAAACCTAAAGTCAAATAGAGAGAGAGAGAGAGAGAGAGAGAGAGAGAGAGAGAGAGAGAGAGAGAGAGAGAGAGAGAGAGAGAGAGAGAGAGAGAGAGAGAGAGAGAGAGAGAGAGAGAGAGAGAGAGAGATTGATTGCTATAGTGTAAATAGCTAAATACGCACTAAATAGAGCCTACATGTAAATGACTGTCGATGTAATTATCATCCACTGTCTACTGCTAGAAATCAAGTGACATGCCCGCAAGAGCACGAGGGCCTACAGTTGTTGGCCTCTAGGCTAGCGGCCTGACTAAAGCTACAACCTTCGAAGCCTGCAACCTGAATAGAGTGATAACACATGAGGACAATGATGAACGTTTTGACGCTCCTAACATACAGTGTCTAATACAGTCAAAATATTATATCTGCTCTCACCGGCCTATAAGGACTGTAACCCGC
Source organism: Artemia sp. Qi Xiang Cuo (assembly GCF_049724085.1). Lineage (NCBI taxonomy): Eukaryota > Metazoa > Arthropoda > Branchiopoda > Anostraca > Artemiidae > Artemia > Artemia sp. Qi Xiang Cuo. The sequence goes on from NC_142805.1 coordinate 15,664,871, forward strand.
ATTTTCTCATGTCCGCTGGGAGCAGCCTAAGGACCGGAATTGAGCTATCATCCACTTGGTAGCCATTGAATGCTTAATCTGAACTTAATCATCTAAAGGAAGTGAGGCCAGGATTTGACTGACCCTCCTTCTTGCATTATTATGTGAAGTACTTCTCACAGAAAGCTTGGAATAAGTTTCTAAGAATGCCCTTTTGAGGCTCTTGATATCCCCTTCTAATGAAAGATCCGCTGACCCCCCAGATCACCCCCTTCTAATAGAAGATCTGCTGACCCCCGTCCTAATAGCTTGTGCGCAATTATGTCTTTAATAATGCTTCTTTTTTATGGACTGCGTATACGTTTACTTTTCAATATACTAACGCGTACTAGTAAGATCGGTTTTGCTCGATAATATTTTGGCCCGCCTGGGCCGAAATTGTGTCTCGCTAGGCCAAGCGGCCAAAATCTACACCTGGATGTTGCTTTTTTTCTATTCTTTGTATATTTCGTTCTTTACAAATTTGTTTTTTCTTTCTATGTTTTTTCTTTGTTCTGTCTTTCACTTTGCTATTGTTTTTATTTTTTATATTGTTGTTTTTACCTGTTGATTAACTTAAAGTTCAATTTTTGTTCAAATAAAACCTTTACAAATTATCTTCGACCCCCGAATAAAAACAATAAAAAGAGGATGCCTCCTGGACCCACACTCTAGAAAAAAATTCGAAATTCCGTATTCTCGTTGGCTATAGCTTAAAACTAGTTTCTTGGGTATCTCAGAAATATTTAAATTCGAAATTCCTTGCTGGAATTTTGGAACTTGCAGGAACAAAGAGAAATATTGAATTCCTTGCTGGAATTTTTGAACTGGCTGGAATAAAAAAAAATATTAAATTCCTTGCTGGAATTTTTATGGAGGTCGTGCCCCCTTTTGGGAGTTTCACAGGCTTTTCTAATATCATATGAATGTTGTATGGTAATAAGTTTTGATGGGTAATACTAAAAAAAAAACGTTTGTAAATTACTTACTTATTTGTACTTGTTGCGGAACCATACGCGGACGTCTCACCTGACATCTAGAAGACTCCTTATAGTGGACTCCCATTGATCATGATCTTTTGCCAGCTCTTCAACAAACCGTAAGGCAATGCTCTCCCACTTTTATGTCAAACTTTTAAAAATTAACCGAATTGGTGTCGACGTCGTTTATGATAGTTGCCCATCAATTGACTCCAGGATGCCTGTGCCAGTCTGGCAAAGAGGCAGCTAAAAACATTTGCTTGATGATGCGGTCATGGGGTGTTTTGTACATGTATCGTAATTATAAACACAATAGATTGTTTTGGTGTATATTTGATTTATTTGACAACGGCTGCTTTTACTTGAAATTTGTTACCAAATAAGTATGGTACTAGAACTTGAAAAATGCATCACTTAAAATGTTTTATATGGCTCTTAAGTGGGAACAAGGAATATTATTTTTCACGAACTTCAAAGTCTTAGGAAAAATCTTGTTTTTAGGGGGGGGGGCGGGTAGGGAAAAAGATATGGCAAAATAAATGAACACTTGGAGGTTTAAAATACGGGGTCACCACTTTTAAGGCAAAAGTGACGCAAAGAGGTTGCTAAGCCACTTACTGGGGGGGGGAGATCCCTCGTCGCCCCAAAATAGTGGGATATCCGCGGTTGCTACAACGGTTCCGTATCTACTAGCGTGATCGAATAGTCCCAGTGCCACATTTAAAGCCAAGGGTTACCGATAAGATTTCTAACTATCTCTTTAGACTCGACCTAGGCTGAAAATTTAAAAGAGTATATAGTATAAAAATTCTTACTGTATTCAAGACACGATATAAAAGAACTCAAAACGGAACTGACGAAATCACACTTCCAATTCTCCAACTCGCTGAGCCACACGTTGGGTGATGGGGGTGGTGGGTGAATTTTCCCAGCCAATCAAAGGGCTCCCTAATTACTGGTCAACCATCCCCAAATGCGCAATTTCTTACCTCGTGGTCTATTAACCAACTACGCAATTAAAGAAGGACAGAAAATGGCGTCACAAAATAAAAGGAAAATTAATAATTATTACTCGGAGAAGGAAAATAATTAAGGGGTCTAATAAAACTATTCTCAGATTTCTTCCCAATTTTCTTCAATCCAACCCACAATTCAGTATCTCCCAATCTTTCCGTAACTCGTTGTTGACAAGTCAATTCTATGTTATGGGTCTTCTCCTCTCCTCCCTCCTAAGTTTTTTCGTCTTATTGTAATTTCGTAGTTTTCCCAGTGGATTTTGGACCTCTTTGTCCCCTCTATTAATTTTGTTATCAAGGCACAGCCCATACACCATTTTTTTTATTTTTCGTCAGTGCCGGCTGAATCTCCAGATTTCGACTCTTTTGTACAATTCTCTTGTCATCTATACTTTTCTCAATTTTGTCATTCGCGCAAAATAAATCATTATTAAATTTGAATTGGACTCTAGTGTCCACCATCTTTGACTGCTTTTCTTTATTGTAGTTCCGCTTAATATATTTCTTCTCTCTTTTAGTCTTCTTTATTCTTACCGCAGCAACAAATATTTCGTCATCAAATGGGAACTGAACTCCGACATTTAGTTTTTCATATTCTACTAAAATTTCTTGAACTTTCCGAGGAAAAGCGCGTACAATAAATTTCGTCTCATTTTTCTCTGGTACATTTAGCGTCTCATATTCATTAAAAGTGTTCTTAAGTTTTCTATTGTTTGCAAATTTTCCTGAAAAATCAATTTTGCGCGTCTTATTTTCAATATTATCTTGTCTATTTATTTCCGCTTCCCATTTTTGTGGATTATCAACAAGTTGAACCCGCGTATCAAGTATTTCATTTTCCCAACAGGGTGGCACTGCCTCCCAATTTGTTTTATGGGCCGGTCAACCTCCCCTCCTTGTCAACGAAGCAGCATATTTTTCCGTCGTAGTGTAATTTTGTAATTTTCCCACTGTTGAAGAAGTCACTTTTAACGATAGGAGATTTCCAATATCTTCAAAGTCTCCTCCTACTAACTTATCCTCTGCTAGCGTAAGTACTAAGCGTATTTTTATCGTTTTTCTTCGAATTTTACCGTGGTTCCTTGCAATTTCTATTCTAACCCAAGTAGACGGACATGGGTGCTTGTCTCAATAATAACATAATGTTGTAATCTTATTTTTATGGTCTATTTCCGTTCTATTAATTAGGTCAGTTCGCACATAAGTTTCATCACTGCCAGAATCAATTGCCATTTCAACTAATTCCCCGTTCAATTTTCCGTATATCTTATGCGACTCTGCAAATGCGTAATTTTTTTCCCTATTATGGGTCATGGCCCAGGCTGTCGTGTTATGTGGTGTATTGTCATATGTATTGGGTTCTTGCAAAATGCCCCGTGGTACCACAGTTATAGCAAGTTAGTTCTCCTTACGCTGTGTTATAGTGCCTATTTTTGTTATACTCTTTGTTTTGAAATATGTCTGTCTCCTCAATTTCTTCTCTTATTTCGGTCCACCTATTTGCCATTTCTGCCATTTCTTCGCTTGTTTTTGGGTTCTTTTCTTTCAAATATATTTTCAATTCTCTGTGGGTATTTTCTAAAAATTGTTCCATTACTGTTTTATCTATTATTTCCTTTATCTTTTCTTTTATTTCTTCCGGGTCTTCATACATTCTATAATTTTCTAACTCTAATCATTTTAAACACATATCTTTCAATTTTTACCCAAATTCTTTATATGTTTCGTTGTCTCGTTTTCTTTCGCTTCTAAATCTTCTTTGAAAGTGCTCGGGGGAGAGTTGAAAATTTTCAAAAATGGTTTGTTTTATTCTTTCAAAATCTTTTGAGTACTCCATTGGTAATGCTTTATATGCAATTTTTGCTTTGTAATTAAGGAGGAGCTGTATTCTTGTCACCCAATTTTCTCTCGGCAATCCGCTTAATTCCGCCGTTTTTTCAAAATTGTATATGTATAAATGTACATCTTCATTTTCTTTCATTGATTGAAGGTTTATTGCCTGCATTACCTATATCGTAGACGCTCTCTGAGGCTCTTGGGAATTTCTCCCTGCAATCATTTCCATTATGTATTTTCTTTCCTCTGTCTGCCTCCTCCTTTTTACTCTAGCTATCCTATCAGCCTCTTCCTTTCGTTCTCGTTCTTGTCTATCTTTCTCTCTTTCTTTCTCCCTGAAATTTAATAGTTGTTGTGTCATATCTATTTGAGTGCTTTTTCGCGAGCTCCTACTGGAAATTGAGCTTCTACTAATCCTGCTACTTGGCCTACTATGATTCTCACTGTCTTTATATTCTCTTAATTCGTTTTCTAACTCTGTTCGTTCTCTATCCGTATTTTCTTTTACTCGTAACTCCCCTTCATTTGGCACAGCCTCTGAGGGGTTAGTTCGTTTTGTTTTTTCACATATCCTTCCTAAGTTTTTTTCGTACCCCCTCATTTTACCGCGTATACTTCTTTAGGGAACGACTTCTTTCACAACTAGCAGTTTCACGCGAGTGAAATATATCTCCAAAAAACGAATTAACAGGGGTTGGACGAGAAAATAATCAGAAAAACCGCGCGAATATTCCACTAGTGAATTAGCTGGACTAAACTCAAACAGGGGAACTACCCTGTAAAACAAATCACGTATCCTCCCTGGATACTCGTATTCCAAATATAATCTCCTCCTCGGCAGATTACTCAATAGGACAGGTGCCTCCCACCTTTCTTGTCCAATGTGCGCACAAACTGACAAATTCTCCTAATTTGCCGTCCTCAATACTCTTATAACCTTCGTCACTGAAGATTATATCTAAGTCCAACTAATCCAACTTTCAACGTTTTCTTATCTGTCCTTAAACCCTGTAATACTTTTAAATACGGAGATTCCCCCACTGCAAACTCAACTCATTAATTTCACGTTATTCTTTTTTATATTTGTCTAACAAGGCACACAGCCCATTATAGACCTTCATAATTCTATTAATTGATTGCGTGTTTTTGTCTTTTTATATGGGACCACAATAGGCTACTTTCTAGGCCAAATTAACCCGTCTCTTCGAAAACGCAGAATTCTTTTACTACCAGTGTTATTGATAGCTTTTTTTCTTGCTGCCACCACTTATTGGATGGGTGTGAGTACGGGGTCACCACTTTTAAGGCAAAAATGGCGCAAAGGGGTAGCTATGCCACTTACTGGAGGGGGAGATCCCTCGTCGGCCCAAAATAGTGGGGTATCAGTGGTTGCTCTACCGGTTCCGTATCTACTAGCGTGATGGAATAGTACCAGGCCTCAATTAAAGCCAATGGTCACCAATAAGATTTCTACCTATCTCTTTAGACTCGACCTAGGCTGAAAAGTTAAAAGAGTATATAGTATAAAAATTCTTACTGTATTCAAGACACCCTATAAAAGAACTCAAAACGGAACTGACGAAATCACACTTCCAATTCTCCAACTCGCTCAGCCACAAACTGGGTGATGGGGGTGTTGGGTGAATTTTCACAGCCAATCCAAGGGCTCCCTAATTACTGGTCAACCATCTCCAAATGCGCACTTTATACCTCGTGGTCTATTAACCAACTACGCAATTAAAGAAGGACAGAAAATGGTGCCACCAAAATTAAAGGAAGATTAATAATTATTACTAGGAGAAGGAAAGTAAGTAAGGGTCCAAAAGAAAATAATCTGGGAAGGACATTTATCTGAACAAACCGGGACCAAGGTTTCCAACAAACACGTATCCATGAGCATACTTCTCGGAAAAAATTCGAACATTCTTATTATCATAGATTTGATGGTGTAATTTTCATCAAGTTCCCCTCCCCCCCCCCGTTTTTAGCAATAATGGACTTTCTTTGCCAATTTTAAAATTAATGAATATTTCATATATCGTACAATCATGAAACCAGATTTTTTTTTATGCATATAGTTTTGTTATATTTTCTCAATCCTATATTTATGAAGATTGGTTATCAACAGCGCATTTCACATTTTCTTACAATTTGTTACTATAAGCGGTTTAACACACCCTGGACTTTTAAAGTGGAACAGAAAGCCAAAACAATAAATTTTTATTCTTTCTAAACGTAGTGTTGTCGGATGGAGGAGTCAAATTTTTCAACTTTGAATCGAAACAAAGATGAATTGATTTTTCGACGAATATACGTTAAATCTAATTTAATTTCAGCGCCTAATTTTGATTTAAGAGACTAACAGTATTTCAAACAGTAAGCTCTACGAAACAAATGGTTCTATCCCGCTTTCTAGGGCTATAGTAAGAGGGAAATTAAGATGTTTAGGACAAATTTTACGGATGAAGAATGAAAAATTGCTAAAGATCCCCCTTTTCGCCCTTAAGCCGTCCTAGTCGAGTCGTTCGAGCGCTAGGTTTGGAATCCTTTGTCCGAGAGGTGGGGGTTCGATTCCTGGTGTGACCGGTTATTTGGTTTGGGACAGGTGCCAGTGGCGTGACTGTAAGCTCAGCCAGTGTCGAACCAGCTCTAAACGGGTACCTGGAGAAATCTAGGAAAGGTAAGCAGGAAGGGTGTGCGAAAGCACAGGATGGTTGGTTCCCCCCCCCCCCCCACCTCCATTGCACTTCCTGGATGAAGGTCCTCGAAACGTAGATCAGCACAAGGGTCTAGTAGCCTACTGTATCCTTCAATCAATCAATTCCTTTCCATCAATCTTGGGCCGAACAAAAAGCAGGTCGCCCTCAAATAGGATTTTACCGAATTTTATCATTTGCAACAGAAAACAATTTTGAATAGAAACAAGCTGATGCCTATGCCGGACCCTAGCTTGACCTACCAGTAATAGGATTTATTTTTTTTTGTTCTTTTTTTAGTGTTTATTTTGTTGGAGATTACAAATAACTTTGTAACTTGGCAAACACAGTCTTTTCGTGTTGATTTTTTTTTGTATTTTCCCATTTTTTACATTTTGTGTGTGTTCTATACAAAATTCTTAGAAAAGAACCTAGACAAAAGTGGTTCACAGCCAGTAAAAAAAAATTAAATTAAAAAAAAAAATAAAAAAAAAAAAAAAAAAAAAAAAAAACGAAAAGACGAAGCAAATGTTCCAGCAAGGACTTCTGTTTAGCCGTTGACTGAAAAAAACAATAAAACAAACATGCCACTTTTGCTCCTACTAATTACTTGCAATAAGTTTAGTATACAAAATTGTTACTGATTAATCATTTACTGCAAGCAGGACCGTATCCAGGATTTTCGGGGGAGAGGGCGTTACAAAATCTTTTTTCGGGGGGAAAGGGTGACAAACGCATCAAAAATTTGTTTTTCTATTCATTTTTTCACGTTTTTGCGAGTCGGACAAATATTTTAGGGGGAGGGTCAACCCCCCTAGCCTCCCCCTGGATACGGGCTTGACTACAAGTATCTTCTGATCTTACCTTACCTTAGCCTTAGATCCGCCTGTGCCTCCAGAGGCACCCAGGGCATCAAGAAGAAGCCGCCATTCTTCCCGTAGGTTGGCTGCTGCTAGTATGTCCTCCCACTGGGGTTGGATTGATGCGCGTAGGTTACGCAGATCTTTCTGGTACGTTCGACGTATGGTGTTATTCGGGGTCTACCACTACAGCGTGGACCCGATGGTTGCTAATGGAGGTCTGCAATGCCCGATAGTAGTCGGAGATTCTCCATACCTAATAGGTGGCCAAGGTATCTCCATCGGCGAACTCTTATGACATATGTCACAAGAGACTGGCCCGTCTTGTCGCGGATGGATTGGTTTATTATTCTCTGCTGCCAACCGATGTTGAGAATTCTTCTAAGATATGTGTTTTCGAAAACAAGTATTCTTCTCTCTTGTTCATGGTTCAGGTGCCAGGTTTCGGTTGAGTAAAGCAGCACTGGCATGACATTGCTATTGAAGATTCGTAGCCTTAGCCGTAAAGAGAGGCTATGGGACCGCCAAAATTTCCGTAATCAATTGAAGGCCCCATTGGCTTGGCCTATTCCTGTGAGCACTTCTTTTGTGGTCGATCCGGTGCTTTCTATGATGCTTCCCAAATATTTGAAATGGACGACTTGCTCTATGTGTTGGTCTCCGCAAGTGACGCTCAGGGGGGGAATCTGTGGTAGCCATGCATTTTGTTTTCTCATTGTTTATTTTCAGGCTGACCTGGCCACCTCTCACCCTCACTTTGTCAAGGAGTTCTTGGAGTTTTGCTTGCATGATTCCAGGACGGCGATGTCGTCAGCGAAGTCTACATCGCTGAGGCGTATTTCTGGATTCAGCTGGATTCCGTCTGTGCTTGTACTTCGCAGTATGTAATCAATGATGCTTAAAAAAAGTAGCAGTGACAAGACGCAACCTTGCTTAACTCCTGACAGAATGCGGAAGAAACAAGTTTAGCCGTCTGGTGTCTTTACACAGCACTCGCTATCTTCATAGAGTGCATCAATCAGTGAAACTATCTTTTCAGGGATTCCGTAATGCAATAGGATCTTCCACAGTCTTTGGCCGTCCACTGAGTCAATTGCCTTCTCAAAAAAAAAGATCTTCTCATCTCGGGTCGGCATTTTCAGAGTAACAACAAAGTACGCAGCAACTGATCTTCTTACCCCCGTCATTGAAAGGTAGAATAAGTTAAAGAAGTCAGAATGAATAAAAGTAAGAATATAAAAATAAACTCTGTGGAAGCTTGTGCACCGTATATTCTATTCTATATTTTCATATATTCACCGTATATACCGTACACCGTACATATTCTATATTTTGGAGTATAGGTATAATATTCCAGAATCCCTTCTTTTCTTCATTCTTCTTGTTTGTATTAATTTCCCTTTGGCTGCTCAATTTTATATGTAGGGAGGCAGAGTTTTCCGGAGAGGAATTGTCTCAGGGGGGGGGGATGGATTTCTTAGGGGGAATTTGTTGGACACAGCCCTATCATATATCTACATGATTCCACTAAAGATAGACGGAAAAATAGGACAAATCTTGGATCTAGGGTATTAACACCTGAATTGTACCCAATTAGAAAAGAATACATATAATTTCTAGAGAGAGGGAAACCCCTTCTTCAGAGCTAGTTGTTTTTAAAAGTTGGACTTTTGGCACTTTTTCACTCGAAAAGTGTCGTTTTAATATTTTGCCTTTGTATCCGTATTATTTTATATCAAGCATTTGGTAACACTGCCCCATAGTACTAATGTTCTTTGACTGAAATACAAATTTATCTTATTTCAATGAGAAGGTGAAATACTTGGAAATTTTTTAGTGATTTCTAACTGAAATTATTTCTATTATTCATCTTTGTTTAAGTTCCCGAAAGTTTGGACCCATGCCAAGATAGAGCATTCAGCTGCCAAAAATAAATTAGAGAAGGTAGACTCATCTAACGAACAGTTTGTGGAAGCAGTTACACTCCTTTGGAACTTATGGTATTTTACATTATTTTTACATATAAATAAGAAGCAATTTTTATTTATTTACGAAATAACCATTATTTGGTTCTAAGAATAAATAATTGCCATTTATATCTAAATTATTTCTAGGTAGATATGTTAATTTGTTTCTAAATTTTGTTTTACCTTATTTTTACTAGATTATACGTAATAAGATGTGTAATTGTTCATGGCTGTGATACAAAATAAATAAATAAAGCCTTTCAGTATTGGACCCTAAAACTATTTTCTCATTTTTGTCTCACAAATATGTTTTGCCTAGTAAGAGTTTTTGTATTTGAGAAATTCACGAACATAAAGTGTTAAATTATGTTTAATGAGCTTTAATACGACATGGGCAATCCAAAAGTTGAATTTATTTCCCTGGAATTGTTTCCTTCTTTGTATTTGGGTGTGCCCGAATTTAATATTCAATGCAAAGAGCTTATAGTTAACTTACAAGAGTGAAAACTGGCGCTAGTGTCCACAGTAAAAACTATAAACGCTATCTAGCATCTGGCAACACGGGACATTTTTTCAAGGCATTTCAAAAACAAGTTTTATGAGTGATACGTGTGGTTCAGTGATTTTTTTTTATCATACTTGTCCTGCGGTAGGTGACAATTTAACTATCTGAATATTGTTTAAAAAGCCTGTATCAGTATTAACCAAGATATTTTCATTAATACACCATTTAAGCTTTATTCAGTTTTATCAGGTTTTTATAAGTTTTATCTCAATGTAAGGTTTATCAGAGTTACAGTATATGTAAACTCTTGCTAAGAGTTTTCAATATTTAGGAATTTCAATCAATATGCCTCAAATCGTTTCTGTTTTGTCAATAAATAAACTTGTGTTTGAAATTTCCAATTCGTGATAAACATCGAATTCACCAAATTTGGCTTGTGATGAATGTATTGTGATCTAATCGAGCGCGGTTCAATTTTATTTGCAAGCATGACTGTACTGTGTTTAGGATTGTATAATGTGAACCAAGTAATAAATGATTACCCAATGAAGAATTATTTTAAGACAGGAAATTTAGGCAAAACTAAATGAATATTTCGGCTCTATGTATAAGAACTGTTTTCAATAAAATAAATAAATATGAAATTAAATTTACATTAAAACACTTAAAATTAAAACTAAAACCAACAATAAAACAGTCCGAACACCATTAATTAAAGCGATTTTCGTTTAAATTTCACTGTCTTAAAATAATTCTTCGTTATATTACTTTTGTCATTTTCATAATGGAAAGGCTGTGTAGTCCCGCCGTTATTTATATTGCTAACTTAACTGTTAACGGTTAACGGTGCTCTGTATAAGGTTAATTGCTCGTTTTTTTTTTTTAATCTAACTTCTACTGTGCTCAGCGGTGCTTCTTTTATTTATATTTGATTTATTTATATTTATATATTTTGGATTTAATTAAAATTTATAAATAACTCCAAAACGCAAACAGGTAAATTGTTTCTCCCTAATGAGCTTGGACTTTCGATAATCTGTTCTTTTTTTCTTTATTTTAATATTTTTTTTCCTAGAATTATATTTTTTAAAGGTGTTAGATTTTTCTTTTCCAAATTTTCACTTATAAAGATCTTGCAAATCCTTTTTTTATTTTTATGTGTTTTTTTAAAACTGTTTTTTTTTATGTTTTTTTTTTGTTTGCACTTAACTTTTCAATGTTCGTTCAGTCAAAAGATTTGAGCAAGCTTTTTTTTATACAAAAAAAAAATAATAAAAGTAAAGAATAGTTTAGATGTTCTTTTTCAGCATGAGGAAGTCTTTATCGAGTTGCTGGAATTACCAAAAATATGAATTTGAAGAAAATTAAAAAAAACAATACCAGGTCATAAACAATTCTTTTTTTTAATAGGATAATTTAAAAAAAAAATTCAGAATACAAGTTTTTCAAAGAAAATTAAAGGGCTCCATTAAGTCAAGAATGAGCAAAAATAAAGTCAAATAATCATCCAAGCGTAAAAGACCGCAAATCACTATAAATAGATAAATGAAACTCAAAACGAACAGAAATTTCAATAAATAGCCAAGTCAAACTCAAAACGGGCAAAAATTAACATGAGTAGGGCTGATAACCCCTATGCCTTCTCAATACCAGAACACAATTTCCGCTTTACTGAAACAAATGACCGTGGATTGTCAGTTAAATTGACATAAATTGACATTTCTTCATTATGGTTTTGATAATTTATCATTTATGAAAGTAAGAAAGGTGAAAACATTTCAAACGTATTTTCTTTTCTGGAAAACGAAAATCTTTTGTTACTCCTAAAAAGGGCACCAGACACTCGCGCTGTAATCGGAGTGCAAGGGGGAGGACTTCCCCCTTCATATATCTAGTAAAAACACTTAAAACCAGCAAAAACAAAGCGAAAACATTTTTAAATAAATTTTGTTTTCAGTAAAGTGCAAATTGTTTTCTGGTCTTGAGAAGGCATTGGGATTGTCAGTCCTATTCATGTTAATTTTTGCTCGTTTTGAGTTTGACTGGGTTATTTATTGTATGATTTAGATAAACAAAATACGTTTAAAATGTTTTTACTTTAATAACTTTAATAAATTAAAAATTATTAAAACTTTAAGGAATATATATCAGTATATGAATTCTAAACTGACAATCCACAGCCATTTTTTCCAGTAAAGTGCAAATTATCTTCTGGTCTTGAGAAGGTATGGGGGTTGTCAAAGACATAATTTCCAGACCTTTCAACTATAGTGAACAAAATGGCTATCTCAAAATTTTAATTAGGTCTGTTTAGGGAACTAATGGGCGCGGTGGGGGGGAGCTTGTTGCCCTCCTATTACTTTTGACTAATAAAAAGAGCACTAGCCCTTGTAATTTCCAATTAAAATCAGCCTTTTTCGAAGTCTCTACGACAAAAAACGGCCATTTCAATATTTCTATCATATGCATTACGGAAAAATACGAGGTTTTAAGGGGTAGGGGTTATCCATTCTCAGATCAATCTGAATCTTAAAAAGGGAACTAGAACTTCTGATAACAAATCCAGCGAGCCCCCTCCAAAATTTATACGATCATCCCTTCTATATATACCTTATATGCCCCCAGGGCATAACTTGCCTTGCTCTTAGAGCTGTGGGGGGGGGGGGGGGTGTCATCCTCAAAGACATAATTTCTGGTCCTTTAAATTAGGTTGAACAAACGGGCTATCTCAAAATTTCGATTGAATGTGTTTGGAGAAATGTTGGGGAGGAGGGGGTAAGTTGCCCTCCAATCACTTTTTATTAATAAAAAGGACACTGACCCTTACAATTTCAAGTCGATTGAGCTCTTTTCGAAGTTTTTACAACAACAAATGACCATCTCAAAAGTTCTATCATAAGTATTTAGGTAAAATACAAGCTGTTGTGGGGGTATCCACACTCCAATCACTCTGAGTCTTAAAAGGCGCACTAGAACTTCTGATTACGAATCCAATGAGTCCCCCCCGAAGTTTATGCGATCATCCTTTCTATATATACCTTATTTGCCCCCAGGGCATAACTTACAACTCTTGTCCTGAGGGATGGGGGGGGGGGGGTGCCATCCTCAAACTCATAATTTCCGGACCTTTCGATTACTTTGAAAAAATGGCTATCTCAAACTTTTTATTGGATGTGTTTGGGGAAATGGTGGGCATAAGAGGGGGGTTAGTAGCCCTCCCATTATTGTAGACTATTAAAAAGGGCACCTGCCTTGTCAATTTCCAATCGAGTGAGCTATTTTTGCATTTTCTACGACAACAAATGACCATCTCAAAATTAAAATCAGATGCATTTTGGGAAAATACGAGGTGGGGGAGGGGGTATCCATCCTCCGATCCCTCTGTATCCTAAAAAGAGCACTAGAACCTATTATTACCTATCCAATGTACCCTTTCAAAAGGTTATACGATCACAATTTCGACGTATACCTTATATGCCCCCAGGACATAACTTACAACCCTTGCCCTGAGGGCTTTGGGGGGCTGTCATTCTCAAAGACATAATTTCCAGGCCTTTCAATGACGTTGAACCAAATGGCCATCTCAAAATTTTATTGGATGTGTTTTTGGGAAATTGTGGGCGTGGGAGGGGGTTAGTTACGTTGCAATCACTGTCGACTATTAGAAGGGTTCTGGGTCTTTCGATTTCCAATCAAATGAGCTGTTTCCGTGTTTCTTCGAGAACACATGGCCATCTCAAAACCTCTATCAGATAAATTTCGGGAAAATACGAGGTGTGGGGGGATGTATCCACCCTCTGATCACTTTGAATCTTCAAAAGGGCACTAGAACCTCTGATTGAGCCCCCTCCGAAGTTTATACTATCATCCTTTCTTTATATACCTTATATGCCCCCAGGGCATAAATTACAACCCTGGCCCTGAGGATTCTGCGGGGGGGGGGGGTTGTTATTCTCAAAGACATAATTTCTGGATCTTTCAAGTACGTTGAACAAAATAACTATCTAAAATATGGATTGGATGATTTTGGGGCAATTGTGGGCGCGGGGGGGGAGTTGCCCTCCAATCACTTTCGATTATTAAAAAGGGCACTAGCCCTTTAAACTTCCAATCAAACGAGCTCTTTTTGAAGTTTCTAACAAAACAAATACCCATTTCAAAATTTCTATCAGATGCATTTCGGGAAAATATGAGGCGTAGGAGGTAACCACCCTCTGATCACTCTGAATCTTAAATAGGTCACTAGAACTTTTGATTACCAGTCCAATGATCCCCCTCTGAAGTTTTTACAATCACCCATTCTATATATATACCTTATATGCCCCCAGGACATAACCAACATAAACAAATAAGTAGAACAACAGGGAAATTTTTATATAAGACAGTGGAAAGTCTTATATACTTTCCACTGTCTTATATAAAAAAATTTCCCTGTTGTTCTACTTATTTGTTTATTATGGAAAGGCAGTGTGGTCTTCGTCGCTATCAGGGCATAACTTACAACCCTTGCCCTAAAGGCTGTAGGGGGGTTGTCAACCTCAAAGACATAATTTCCGGACCTTTCAACTACATTGAACAAAATGGCTATCTCAAAATTTTGATTGGATGTGTTTGAGGAAATGGTGGGCTTGTGAAGGAAGTTAGTTGCTCTCCAATCACTTTCGACTATTAAAAAAGGCACTAGCCCTTTCAATTTTCAATCGAACTAGCTCTTTTTGAAGTTTCTAAGAAAATGAATACCCATATCCAAAATTTCTATCAGATGCATTTCGGGAAGGCGTAGGAGGTAACCACCCTCTGATCACTCTGAATCTTAAATAGGGCACTAGAACTTTTGATTACCAGTCCAATGATCCCTCTCCGAAGTGTTTACAATCACCCATTCTATATATATATACCTTATATGCCCCCAGGGCATAGGAAAGGCTTGGGAAAGAAGTTAGTTGCCCTCCAATCACTTTCGACTATTAAAAGAGCACTTGCCCTGTCAATTTCCAATCGAATGAGCCTTTTTCGAAGTTTCTACGACAACAAATGGCCATCTCAAAATTTGTATCATAGATATTTCGGGAAAATACGAGGTGTTTGGGGGGGGGGGGACTATCCACCCTCTGATCACTCTAAATCTCAAAAAGGGCACTAGGACTTCTGATTACCAATCCAATGAGCACCCTCCGAAGTTTATACGATCATCCTTTCTAAATATACATTATATGCCCTCAGGACATAACTTACAACCCTTGCCCTGAGGGCTCTGGGGGGTTTATCTTCCTCAAATACATAATTTCCGGACCTTTCAATTACATTGAACAAAATGGGTATCTAAAAATTTGATTGGATATTTTTAGGGAAATGGTGGGCATGGGAGGGGGGTTAGTTGCCCTCCAATCACTTTTGACTATTAAAAAGGGCACTAGCCCTTTCTATTTTCAATTGAATTAGGCTTTTTTGAAGTTTCTACGACAACAAATGACCGTTTCAAAATTTCTATCAGATGCATTTAGGGAAAATACGAGGTGTGTGATTGTGTGTGTGGGGGGGGGTATCCACCCTCCAATCACTCTGAATCTCAAAAAGGGCAATTAAACATCTGATTAGCAATCCAATGAGCCCTTTCCGAATTTTATACTATCACCCTTTCTGTATAAACCTTAAATGCCCCAAAGGCATAACTTACAACCCTTGTCATGAGGGCTCTGGGGGGATTATCGTCCTCAAAGACATAATTTCCGGACCTTTCAACTACGTTGAACAAAATGGCTATCTCAAAATTTTGATTGGATGTGTTTGGTGAAATGGATGGCTTGGAAGGGGTGTTAGTTGCCCTCCAATCACTCTTGACTATTAAAAAGGGCACAAGCCCTTCCAATTTCCAATAAAATGAACCCTTTTCGAAATTTTACAACAACTCCTTCTATACGAAGTGCCCTGGTCTAAAAAAAAAAAAATACATTGTGCCCACATCTTTTTTTACTTTGGCAGCGCTATTGCTCTGCCTATGAAAAGCTGTTAGCTTGTGGTATAACAGAGTTTACGAAATGCGTAAAACATTAGTTGTCTTTTAATCTTTAATTTCAAGTAAGACTATTATAATATTCGATTACTTGTATCTTTAAAATTCTATTCCTCAAAATGATTTGAGCGATTTTGTTCTATACTACATAGAGCAAGGAAATATTAGGAATCCTTGATGTTTCTCTCCTCTGTAAGGAAACTGTGCATAGTGGGCACGATTACCACGTCCACTGCAAGTATTACATTAGGCCTATTGCTTAGTATGGACGCCTGTTTTTGGCAGGGTCTCCTAAAACTATGCTGCCACAACCCCAGAGGATCCAAGTTAAGGCTTTTATGGCTATTTGCTGTATTGATTGATTGCAATCACCATACCTCCGGTAAGAGATAAACTTTAGCGTCAGTGACTGTTCTCTACAAATACACTCACCATGGCAAGCACACAGAAGCACATCACGCTTGCACTACCTTCAAGAGGTCACATTTGGCAATCAGTGCATGAAAAACAGCTTTGTTAGATGCTCATATCCAATTAGAAAGATCTTCCGACCGCTGGTACCCACCCTTTTGTAGGTCCCTTCAATAGGCAATTCAACTGACACAACACTATATAAAACCCGAGGTAAAAAGTATTCAGCTTGTGGTATAACAAACTAAGTTTTTAGCCACGTAATGCCACGAAGAATATAAGAAAAATATTGAAATTATGAACGAGGCTAGGTAGGGAATGAGAAGCTTAAAAATTTTTTTTTAACCCGTATCTACTCTGCCACTTTTTGTTAATTTCAGCATTTGCTTCGCTTTTGTTCTGTCGAATTGCGACTCAAAAAATATAATGGAATCTCAGACTAGTCTACGGAGGGAATTGGAGGTCTGAGGTTTTTAATTTTATTTATTCTGTTTGTACTTTTAGTGAAAGTTCGACTCTGGCTGTATCTATATGTGACCAAGAAGATGTTATAGATGTCCTGAAATGTTTTTTAGATGTGGAAAAGTATGGAAAGAGCTCAGTCATTGCAGTTGGTGAGTTTCTGATTTTCAGGATGGGTCAGAGCGTCGATTGACCTTCACTCTTGTTGTGTTAGAAGTGGTTCTTCGGTATTATATATCGTTGAGGGGACAAATAACCAAAACTAGTAAATAGAGTTACGGACATCCCCTTGGTCAGAATTCTCTGCATTTTCTCGATTAATTTTGGTGTTTCTAGAAGCTGTTTTGTGTATATTTATATATTGTTTTTAATCATGTGGTTATCATATAATATGGTTTAGTATCATATAATTTATCACATATAATATATAAACCCTTTTTTTCATTTCTTTTCGTGAGACCATTTGACCTTACCATGATAACCTTCAGGAAAATGACATCTGATCAAGTGAAAGACGTGATGAAAACAATGTAGTCAAATTCGGCTTTAATTGACGGTCTTAGCCTTAAAACAATTAAAGCTGTCACTGCTTACCCCTAAAAAGGTCAGTTCCTATATGCTTCAAAACAAGAAAAAATAACGGGCATAAAAGGGAAATGGATAAAAGAAAAAAAATAACGAAAAAAAGCATAAAAGAAAAAATAACGGGCATAAGGCGGTGACAAAAGAGTTGCGTGTAGTCGTGGGTGATATTGTCAGTTCTCCTCTTCTAAAAAATATGGGTTACCGCTAGGTTCTGCGTTAGTTACCCTTTCATTTTTAAGTTAGTCAACCCATTACGGTTCTACATTCCTGGTGCCACCATAACATCCTTTGCAGATTAACAACCTAGAGTTGCTGGGAAGACTTTGAGTGAGCTCATCTCAAAAGCGAAAAAAAATGTTACAAAATCCTGCATGTTTTGAATGGTCTTTGTTGTTTAGTGGGGGCCGTAAGTAAATATTGCCTGAGTTTTTAGTGTTGCCGGGGGTATAGATAGTGTTGTCGATTTAATTAATTTTGATGGTAAGGAGATTAAGCAGATTGTTGACACAAGGTATCTTGGTTTTTAGTTTTTAGTATATGAGTGGGTTCGCCCCCATCGTCAATACCTCGCTCTTTACGCTAAACAAACAGAACAAGGGAATTTTCCACGAGGGGAGTGCCGGATTTCTCACCATTTTTAAAAAACGATCAGAAATTAAATAAAAATACAAGTTTTTTCAACTGAATGTAAGGAGCATCATTAAAACCCAAAACAAACAGAAATTAAAATAAATAAGAGTCAAACCGAGCAGAAATTAATACGAGTAGGGTTCTAAACCCCAAGCTTTCTAAAAGCCAGAATATAGTTTGTATTTTAATGAAAAAAAAAATCAAATAAATTTACTCAAAAAATCTGCATTGTCAGTTTATTATACATATGCTGATATTTATTCCTTAAAATCTTAATTGATTTTTGGTTTCTTAAAGTTAGAAAAGTGAAAACATTTAGAAGAATTTTTCATTAAAGAACAAATTACTTTCAGACTTTTAGAAAACATGGGGCTTAAAATTCTCCACAAGTTAATTTTTGCTTGTTTTAAGTTTGACTCTTATGTATATCATTTTGTTTTTGTGTTGGGTTTCATTTATTCATTAATACTGATTTGTGGTAGTTGTATTCTTGGTAGATTATTTGATTCTATTTTTGTCCAGTTTGGTTTAATGGAGTTCTTTACTTTTTTAAACCTGTTTTGTTGAAAAAGATTTTTTTAAATTAATTTCTGTTCGTTTTATATTGACATAGTCTTTTTCAGGGAGAAAGACTGAGTCTCTTCTAAAGTTAAACAACCATCTCTTCAATAAAAACCTTAAATACCCCCTGGGCATAGCTTAAAGCCCTTGTCCCTAATCTCTGGGGATTGTTTCAACTACAAAGGTCCTTTTGTATGATATTTAGACCATTTTGAATAGAATAGCTATCTCAAAATTTCGATTAGATGCATTTCGGGACAACACGACGTGTGTGAGTTTGTGTGTGTGTGGGGGGGGGGGGGGTAGCTGTCCTCCGATCACGTTGACTCTTAAAAAGAACACTAGAGCATCTGATTACAATTCCACTGAGCCCCCTCCGAAATTTATATGACTATGCTTTCTACAAAAGCCTTATATGTTCCAAGGACACAACTTATAACCCTTAGTCTGAGGACTAGGGATTTTGTTATTTTAAAATATATAATTTCCAGACCGTTCTGACATATTGAACAAAACTGAAATCTCAAAATTTGAGTGGAAATTCTGGGAAAAGTGATGGGCGTGGGGGGGGGGCATTTGCCATTCGGCCACCTCCTGATCGCATAAAATAAGGTGGTATTCTCACCCTTCGAATAAATGATCGCTTTAGAAGCTTCTGGAGAAGGCATATCTGTAAGAACCTTATGTTCCTTAATCGTATAAATTACGACCCTTGTACATAAAGTTATGGTGGGAGGGGTGTGATCCTCAAAGATATAATTTCCAGACCTTTCAACTACGTTGAACAAAATGGCCATATCAAATTGGTGATCGAAAAATGTTTGGGGAAATAATGGGCATAGGGGGGATTCTCCCTCCAAATACTTTCGACTACTAAAAAGGGCAATAGCCCTTTCCATTTCCAATCGAATGAGCCCTTTTTGAAATTTTTACGACAACGCTTTCTATAAAAAAATATACCCCCAAGGCATAACTTATAATCTTTGCACTGAGGGATTTGGGGGGGGGGTTGTCATCCTAAATGACGTAATTTACAGATCTTTCAACTACGTTCAGCAAAATGGCTATCTCAAAATTTGGATTGGATGTGTTTGGTGAAATGGTGGGCGTGAGAGGGGGGTTAGTTACCCTCCAGTCACTTTCAATTATAAAAAGGACACTAGACCTCTCAATTTCCGATTGAATCAGCCCCTTTTGAAGTTTCTACAACAACGCTATCTATATAAACCTTATATGCCCCCAGGGCATAACTTACAACCTTTGCCCTGTGGGCTTTGGGGGTTTGCCATCCTCAAATTCATAATTTCCAGAACTTTCAACTACGTTGAACAAAATGGCTGTCTCGAAACTTTGATTGTACGTGTTCTGGGAAATGGTGAGTGTGAGGGGGTTAGTTACCCTCCAATCACTTTCAACTATTAAAAAGGGCACCATCAATTTCAATTTCCAATTGAATAAGCCTTTTTTTAATTTTCTACGACAACACTTTCTATGAAAACCTTATATGCCCCCCGGGAAAAACTTACAACCCTTGCCCAGAGGGCTCTGGGAGGGGGGTTGTCATCCTCAAAGACCTAATTTCCAGAACTTGCAACTAGATTGAACAAAATGGCTATCTAAAAATTTTGATTGGATGCGTTTGGGGAACAAGTGGGCATGAGAGGGGGGTTAATTACACTCCAATTACTTTTGACTATTAAAAAGGGCACTGGCCCTTTGAATTTCCGATCGAATGAGCCATTTTTCAAGTTTTTACGATAAAGCTTTCAATAAAAACCTTATATGCCCCCTGGGCATAACCTACAACCCTTGCCCTGAAGGCTCTGGGAGGAGTGTCCTGCTCAAAGAAATAATTTCTAGAACTTTCAACTGCGTTGAACAAAATGGCTACCTCAAAATTTTGATTGGATGTGTTTAGGGAAATGGTGGGCGCGGAAGGGGTGTTAGTTGCCTTCCAATCACTTTCGACTGTTAAAAAAGGCACTAGCCATTTCAGTTTCCAATCGAATGAGCCCTTTTTGAAGTTTCCGCGACAACGCTTTCTATAAAATCTTTATGCCCCCAGGGCATAACTTACAACCCTTGACCTGAGGGCTTTAATGGAGGGGGGGGGGGGTTATCCTCAAAAACCTAATTTCCAAAACTTTCAGCTACGTTGAATAAAATGGCTATCTAAAAATTTTGATTGGTTGTGTTTGGGGAAAAGGTGGGCGTAAGAGGGGGGTTAGTTGCCCTCCAATCCCTTTGACTATTAAAAAGAGCACTAGCCCTTAGAATTTCAAATCGAATGAACCCTTTTTCAAGTTTCTATGACAAAGCTTTTAATAAAAACCTTATATGTACCCAGGGTATAGCTTATAACCCTTGCCCTGAAGACTTTGGGGGGAGTGTCCTGCTCAAAGATATAATTTCCAGAACTTTTAACTGCGTTGAAGAAAATGACTATCTCAAAATTTTGATTGGACGTGCTTTTGTGGAAATGGTGGGCGTGGAAGGGGTTTTAGTTTCCTTCCAATCACTTTCGACTATTAAAAAGGGCACTAGCCATTTCAATTTCAAATCGAATTAGCCCTTTTTGAAGTTTCTACGACAACGCTTTCTATAAAAACCTTGAATGCCCCCAGGCCACAACTTACACCCCTTCCCCTGAGGGCGGGGGGGGGGGGGGGGGTGTCATCCTCAAAGACCTAATTTCCAGAACTTTCAACTAGGTTGAAAAATGGCTCTCTCAAAATTTTGATTGGGTGTGTTTTGGGAAAAGGTGGGCGTGAGAGAGGGGTTAGTTGCTCTCCAATCACTTTAGACTATTAAAAACGGCACTAGCCCTTCTGAATTTCCAATTGAAAGAGCCCTTTTTAAATTTTCTACGACAAAGCTTTCAATAAAAACCTTATTTGCCCCCACGGCATAAATTACAACCCTTGCCCTGAGGACTGTGGGGGGAGTGCCCTTCTCAAAAGCCAAAATTTCTATTTGGAAATCAACTACATTGAACAAAATGGCTATCTCAAAAATTTGATTGGACGTGTTTGGGGAAACGGTGGGTGTGGAAGGGGTGTTAGTTGCCTTCTAATCACTTTCGACTATTAAAAAGGGTACTAGCCATTTCAGTTTCTAATCGAATCAGCCCTTTTTGAAGTTTCTACGACGACTCCTTTGATACGAAGTGCCCTGGTCTAAATGAAAAAAATAATAATTATACATTGTGCCAACATCGTTGTTTACTTAGTCAGCGCTATTGTGCTGCCTATGATAAGTTAAACCAATTAGTTATAATAAAGGTTGATATATATTAATTAAGTTAAAAATAAGTTATCACCTAATTATTCTTAGGTTTGTCAGTGAATTCTGCACATAATTTGAATGTCTTCAAATTATAAAAGGAAGCTTTGGTGGTTTTGAGAATCCAGGATGCAAAAATAAATCAATGTTAAGAAGACTAAGTCATTTAGACTAGGAATAAATGAAGGTGAAGGGATGATGCTGGGTAGCGAGAAGATTTTCGAATGGAGTGTTTCACTTACTTGGGTAGCTAATTACCCTGTAATACTACCCACGTAAGTGAAGTTATTCACTTTATCAATCTTCTCGTTACCCAACATCACCTCATCGTCTTAATTTTTCCTTTATCTAATTGACTTCGTCTTCTTAACAATTAATTACTAACTTTACTATTAATTATTATTAAAGATTATGGATGTAGCGAAGATGTAAAAATAATAAAAGTCAGGTTAGGTTATAATTATAGTTATATATAGTTATATTATAGGTTATAGTTATAGTTAGGTTATAGTTATAGGTTAGGTTATAGGTCAGCTTATAGTTAGGTTAGGTAAAAAGAATAATAGCCCAGGGTGTATGAACCAGGACCAGAATTTTGAAAATAATTACAGTGAGCAAGTTTGACTCTGAAACACGAGCAATTTGAACTGTAGAGGAAGATGTGTTAAATGTTCTCCAGAGGAATTGTCCATTAGTGTTAAGTAGCTGTTTGGTTGAGGGTATGTCAAATAATAAGTTATAGGGAAGATATGGCCCTGTCCAACTTTCTTGCGCTATAATTAAGAAAGTGTTGAGTTTTCTATGACATGTTCTACGGATGAAGGATGACAGATCGCCAAAGATTGTCCTTTTCTGCCACCTGTGTTGGACTAAGTGGAAAGCAGGTCGTCCGCGGATGGGGTAGGAGGATATCGTAAAGGTAGATTTAAGGGAAAAGGGAGCTTTTTCGTAATGAGTGAGGTTTTGAATAGAATGGGATGGAGGAGGAGCGTGCTTAGATGTGTTGGCCTCAATACTGGTCTATTTGGCTCTCCATCTGGGGCGAAACGAAAAGCCTAAATTCTTCCCTGAATGGAAGCCCAAACGTAAAACCTTAATTTTTCCCTGAATGCAACAGTGTAAGAAGCGATAAAAAGGATTTAAAGGAAAATAGAACATCTTGGGAGGGAGTAATGCTTGAAATAGATTGGGGTAGAAGAGACGTTAGCCTTAGGTGGCTTGGTGCTGCTCTGAGCTGTTAGTAGTAGTAGTAACTGCGTGATTGCCAAAATGATGAATAACAACTAAGTGAGTGTGCGGGAAATCTCGAGGATCAGATGATCTCGAGAATCTCGAGATCAGAACCCTCTCTGTTGAATATCCTATCTTACAAATGATATTATTTGCATGTTTCAACATTTGTACAATATTTAAAATTTTGTAATTATTTTGTATCAATAGTAACTATCTAATAGTCCAGACTTTTGGCACATGATCAGTAATTAGGGCTCCACCATTCAAATCGATATGTTTGTGACCCGATATACAGTAAAAGCTAGACATGGTTTTAAAAAGAATGAACGTAGGTACTCTTAGAGGGAGGGGGTATCAGACATTTTTTGGGGGAGTAGTCAGAACTAGTAAAGGGAAAATGTTTAGCCAATATTTGTTTTTTTTTGTGGATATTGTGGGATTTATGCAACATTAGAAATTACTATGAAATTCATAATTACCCGGAAAAATTCACCGTTGTTTTTGCTCTGAATCCAATTGGTTTAATAGCTGAGTCACTCAAGTAATGGAACAAGATATCAGGCCTACGAAACATCTTAAAGTTCTTATCTTCTCGTTATTCTTTCAGAAAACCTTTTGCTAACATTTTCTGAAGATAATGAGGATGCTGTAGAGAAGCTGAAGTCTGTAGACACTGGAATAATGAATATTCTTTCAATGAACATTTCCAGTGAAGCTTCACTTGACCCAAGAGATTTGCTCATTCGGATTTTAGCAGCTGGTAAGCTCGTTTACTCCTTTGAGATGCGGTTTCCTCCTCTTTTCGTCATCTCATATTTAGCTTGCTGTACAGGTGTTGGCAACACTGCCATCATAGGTAAGGTATATAATAGATGCAAGTCTGACAAAGATTTCGGGGAGTTTTGTTGGTTTTGCTGACAACTGTTCCGGGAACAATGCTTTGATTCTATTTCTTAGCCGCCGAATGAAGGCTGTAGTTGTTAACCCATTACAGCTTCATGAATATATTGTTTCAAGAAGAATTGCTTCAAAAAAGGCTAATAAATATATGGGCTCAAAACATGCTCTGTTCTTAGAACCGATTTCATTCTGTATTTTCTTATATTCAATCAATGTTGTTATTTTTAATTATCTATGTACACAACCTAAGGTTTTATTACTTTACCCCCCAAAAAAGCCTAACACAACATCTATTATCATTTTTAAATTGCAGCATATACAACCTAAGGCCACATTTATGTGCCTCAGAATACAGTACCTACTGATAGTTTTTTTTATGTTTAATGTTGATAAATGGTGATAACTTGATACTGCGTCTCTCACTTACTGATTGCCACATAAATATTTTACGAATGATTCCAAAACTATGTCATTGCATTTTATCTACTCTCTTGAAAGGGGCAACTGTGAAGCGTTGTACCAAGTACTTTTATTTTTTACTTAAGTATAAGTATCAAGTATTCCTACAAAATTCTACTTAAGTAAAAGTATTGAAGTACTGATATTTTACTTATTATCCATAAGTCACCATCGTAGTATCTCTTCGATTTCCCGATAGGTACTGACAGAGACTAAACAAGACAGGTAAACTGTACAGCATACCAATTGTAGTTACCTAACAGAGTTGACTACTAGAAAGCTTGCATGTTGATATTTCTTAGAAGAAGTCCTGTGGCAATGGTACCATATAGTCGACTCCACAGTGACTTTCTTTCTATCGGGCTCTCTATCAATATAGAGAAGTGCGAGTTTTTAACCTTCAACGCACCTAAAAGTGAATCTGTGACCCTCGGCAATCATTCAGTCCCTGCAGTGTCTGAGCTACGATATCTCGATATCATGATTGCAGAAACGATCGGTAAAACCAGGCAATCCATCGTCAAGCAAACAACCACCGCCATTAAACGTGCTTACGGGTCTGTAGTGCCGAATCGCGGACGCTACTCCAGAAAATCTCTAGCCTCAATTTATCGTTCAGTTTGCCAGCCACATGTAATCTACCTTGCCTGTGCATCCCATGTGCTGACAGTGAGAGACTGTGAAAAAATCCGAAAGTGCTACTATAAGTATGCAAAATTTTTACTGTATATACCCAAGCGATACCGGAATTCTCGACTGGAAAAATATGGACTTACGGAGCCATCCAAGCAATGGTCGACCATTCGGGACAATTCAGTGTTCAAAGTCAGATTGATGAGACGTCGTTTTTCACCTGCATTTGTTTGAGTTTCGTATCTTTATTTTTATTTTTTTCTGAAATTGGTTTCCTTTTTCTTTTTTGTTGTGCTCCACTATAATCGTTTTGTAGATGGTGGGTAATTAAATTATTATTATTATTATAGTCTGTGATAATGCTATGTGCTAGTTGTCAGAAGTAAAATGCTTGTCCTCAGGTATCTAATTCTGAACTCTTCCGAAAAGTTACCTCGCAAAGGCAATAGAAACTATTTTCTACTTACCCTATACCCTAGTTAATATATTATCCAAGGGGAGAATCTTTATCCTCAATTCTTTCCTCTTTCCTCCTTCTTTTTCCAACTTAAAAAAAAAGTTATGAAAAAACCATGCGTTCGACAAAACGTTTTTATGTCTTAAAATTTGTGTCTACAATTTTTTTTGTTATATATGACGTTCTTCCTAGCCGTTTTTAAATAGGTTTAGCTGTAATAAAAATACGGTTCTAAAAAATATGGTTCTTAAATAGGTTTAGCCTTAATTAAAAATACGGTTTTAAGTTCCAGTACTACCAGATACAGGAACTCTTAGACAATAAAAATGCGATTCATTTAAAGTGCGAGAATGCAAGATACTAAAAACTATATGAAACGTGCCATTCATCACTTAATGCAACATAACAATTTAATTGAATTTCTTGCTTGCTCCCTTCAATAGTTGCTTTTCAAACATAGCATCTCCAAGCATGTTCTGTTTTGGGGTAAAAATTCCTCCACCAGCCAAAAACAGTCGCTCCGCTAGTGCAAACAAAGGAATTATGCAATTAAACTTTCTGAAGACCTCCATTATTCTTGGGCACTCTTTTAGCACTGTTAGTCCTGTTTGCCTATCGACCACATACGAAAGAACCTCCTTCACTGTATTTTCATCGCATTCGCAATTCCCATATGAAATGAAAGAATCTCTATTCACAGTATTAAAGAACCTCACAGTATATTACTCATATGAAAAAACCTCCATCTTCTTAGTATTTTCACCGCATTCACAATTTCCATATGAAAGAATATGAAAGAACATCCATATGAAAGAACCTCCTTTGCAGTATTTTCATCCCATTCACAATTCCCTTGATTGTTTACGATAGTTTCTTTGTCACTATTGTCGAATTATTCATCACCAGAAAGGTAGCTCTACTGATTAAACTCACCTTGAGATGTTTGTGAAAATGCATGGATTTGGCCCTTCAGAACATTGTTTGGATAAACTTACTCCCAGCTGAAATGGCCTATCTGTATATACTTTTCCGTTAAGAAAAAAAAAACTGTCCATTCAAAATGAAAGGCAATTCAAAATAATCCATGGTATCCTTGTTTTAAAAATTAGCTACTGGATCAGTTCAGAAAAGTAAAATCTCTTGTTAGACGATCCAAAAGCGTCGAATTTAGCGTCTTCCCCATGAAATTGGTATTAAAAATGAACGTTGGTCTGAAAGTACTTGAATATTTTTGTACCCTCAAGTACTCCTAGTTTTTACTTAAGTGCAAATATTAAGTACTTTCGGAATCTTTTACTTAAGTAGAGTACAAGCTCTATGATTACTTACTTTAGTAATTACTTAATTATTTTTACTTAAGTAATTCCCAACACTGCAACTGCGTACGTATTTTTTTTTTGTATTTATGGATGTATTTATGGATATATTTATGAATTTTGTCATGAAAACGGCTCTATTTTTTTTTTTTTTTTTTTTTATTGGCATCCCGGGATTTTATGGCCTAAAAAAATGATCTAGATAGGTTAGGAGTTTGAAAAAATTCGTTCAGAGCCTGAATTTTGGGTAAAAAAATTCATATGAGTGACGTCATATTTATCCGAAATAGCGGACTACCAACTTTAATTTCAGCTTTCAGATTTCGATATATCTTAGACAAACAATTGTTCGTCTAATTTTAATAATATAATTAAATAATATATTAGGCAAATAATACTATTTGTCTGATATTAGTAATAATGTTTTAGACAAATATGATTATTGTTAACACGTTTTTTATAGTAAAGACCGAACTCTGGGTCGTAGTAGCCGAAATATTAAGAGAAAATCCACTCATCAACAAAACTATAGTAATGTTAAGACCGTTAGCTTAACTCCAGCCACTTCTGTGGTTTGATCTCAGTTTTATTATCAAATTGCTTGTAAGGATAAGGATATAGTTAGATATATAACTGTTAATAATAGTCTGCTGCTTGCTGATTTTGTGACTAAAAAGTGCAGGGTATCGGTCATAATAGTATATGCCTTTGTGGAACCGATTGACAGAGATAGCAGCTACTTGGATAAATTTTTCTTATAGCTACAGGAGCAAATTGACAAGATCTATGATAGAAATATGGTATTTTTATTAGAGGGTGCGAATAATCACATGCATAGGTTTGGTTTTCATCAGTTAAGGTTAAGGTCAATAATATTTATCAAACCAAGAAGCCAAATCCAAGTCAAGAAGCTCATCTTTTTTTTTACAAGGATGGAGAAGAAAATTTAACACGAAAGTTGAAAGATTGAAAATTGGAAAAATAAAAATTTGAAAATCGAAGTGAAATTTGAAAAATTGAAAATTGAGTACGTAAGGAGTGACAAAAAGCGAAGGAAGTAAAGATAATAGGAGTAAAACTGAAGAAAAAATAAAATTTGACAAAACTTGGGACGATAAAATATCAGTAAAAAAAGAAATTAAGGATGAGAAGGAAAAGAAAAATGACGAAGCCTTACAGCTGGAAAAAATATGATGCAGATGAAGAAAACAAATATGAAATAAAAAATAATCAAGGTGGAGATAACCAGACACTGAAAACATATAGAACTGAAATTTTAATGATTGTTTTTTAAAGATGGACTAACTTGCGGATCGGTTCTTTAAGCCTTGCGAAAGTATTGTTGGTCTTAATCTTGATGATTGATGAGAATCAAACCAATCCCGCTAGCTGTGGACAAGAAAAAAGCGAAAAAAAGATGCTTCCCATGCAAACAAATGGATTTTTCTTGTGTTTCAAGCTAATAAAACCTGTTGAGGACTTCCGGCCAAGGCAATTCTAATGGTGTACTTTGTGTTTCGGTCCGATACCCTTTTAAAGATTTCAGACTGTTTTGTTTTGTTACTATGGGCCTTGTTCGTGTTTTACTAGGTTTTAATCACGTTAATTCAACTTTACTTATAAGCGAGCAGAGTAGGGTAGGTTTTGTGCAACAAGTGTCATCGTACCTGCCGGTAGTGGTATCTCCCTTAAACTGCTGCGTATAGATAGTAGAAGCCTACACTTCCCTTGCTTATTGGTAGTTGAGCTTCTCAGATTAGCTTAATGCTTTTCAATATCATCCGATTACCTTCCTATATCATCTTTCCGTCTGCTCTGTGACGTATTTTCCTTTTTGGATTATCATGATTCTTCGATTACGTTTAATCACTGAAAGACAAGCATTAGCGAAAAACTTGTTTTGAATACTATATTGAATTTTCATGCGCGATCACTATCCGATTACGTGAAAATAGAGAGCATTGTAACCTTGGCTGTGAGCCGAATTATTACCATTATGATACGTCTGAGCGCCTTTTTGCTCTTGCGTCTGAAAAGTTATGTAGAAGCATTTCAAGCATTGTTTCTAGTAATCCTGCATGTCTAATTGTTGGAAATTTTAACTGCAACCTAACTGCTCCATCTGTCCGCTCTTCTTTGATTGGTGAAATTTTCGATAATCATTTGTATGTTGTTGATACAGACCAAGCTTTTACATACATTAATAATTCCTCGTCCACATCCAAAATAAGCCATGTTGTTGCTTCTCCCTTCTTAGATGTCTACCAACCGAAGATTCTTTGTAATTCTTTAATATCTGGTCACCAGCCTGTATCGTTTAACCAATTAAGCACTCACAAGCAGCACTCTCTGAGGAATAACGCATTCTCCTTGATATTTATTTTGCAGATATATGCCACGCTATACACTATGCAGAATCTTGTGCTGTTCCATTGAAGCGTCGCCATCTAGGAACAGTTCCCAAGTGGTATGAAAATCAAAGTCTCTCCCAATCTGGTGATTCAGTAAAGTTTTGGCTACATCTATGGATTGAATGCAACAGACCTCTGTCCAGTCCTGCTAATTCCATCCGCATCACAACAAAGGAAAAGTTGGCCAAGGAACTTCAGAACCCTCGCAAGAAAATCACAGAAGTCAGCACAAAAAATTAAAAATAACCCTCATTTCCTTTGGTCGACCCTCCGTCCAAGGATCCCCAAAACTTCCCTTTCTGCTGCTGATGTTCCTCTATTTGAGTGGTATTCTTTCTATGAGGCCGAATTCTCTCCACCAGACGCCTAACTTGAACACAAATATGCTGAACAGCTTGACCAATTTTGCATGCATTCTCTGACTCTGACTCTGATTTTACAGTGTCCGTAAAGTCTGTGGCTGATGCTATTACGTGTCTTAAACCAAAGCTGTCACGAGGCATAAATGGAATTCACGCTCTACATTTCAAAATGGTGGTCCTGCGCTTCTGGAACATCTCACGCTACTGCTGCAGATGATTTTTAAACAAGGATTGGTTCCGCCAACATTCTGCGTGGGAGATCTGTCTCCTATTCCAAAAACAAAAACCTCTAAGCAATGCACTTCTTTCAGGCCGGTAACTGTATCAACCAGTTTATGCACGCTTTATGAACTACTGTTCATAAAATAGCGTGAAGAAAAATGTTATACGCCTCCATATTAATTTGGCTTTCAACATGGAATTGGTTGTGCAGACGCCCTTGCAGCTGTTTCGTATGCACTGTTTGATGCTTCCTTTCTAGATAGTTCACTCACCTTGGTGAATCATGATGTTCGCCTCACCTTTTACTCCCTGGTCCACCCCCTTGTGCTTTTAAGGGTTGTTAAAAGGGGAGTAAATCCAACTCATTATTTCTCAAAGGGAAGTGTATGCTAAGTTACGAGTCAGTCTTAAAATCCCTCCTAAGCAAGACGAAATGACAAGGCCACTGGATAGAGCTGTACCAATTAAGAGACGTGCCATTGCCTCACCTTGTTATTTGAATGACTAGGTCCTCCAAACTCAGGACCGGTGTGAGATGTCTTGCATTCCTTCTTGCCTCAATATCTCATTAGTCACTTATGCTGATGAAATTTTTAACATCAGCCTAACTTAGGACAAAATATTTGAAACTTTCCAAAAAACTGTAAGCAGAATACTTAAAATCTGGTGTTTCTCTATTTTCACTTTATATTGCTGGTATTAATCTGTCTGTTGTGTTACTGCTATTTTTTTTTTTTATATTTGTTAATGCTCGTGTGTGGTGACCGCTGTAGATAAATCTAGACTGTACAATCATTCCCTATCTCAACCATTAGACAAAGCTGGACTGAGATGCAAGGGCTCCAGAACATATAAACAAGTATAAACATAAGCGATATTAGATATTTTTACGGGTAGGCACGCGTGTGGCAGAGGAAAATGATTGGTATGGTTGTAATAATGCAAAAGATAAAGATAACATAAAATTTCGAAGGACATTTTTATGGCCCCAAAAAAGAGTATACAAGAGGAAAAATTCAAGGAAATATTGTTTCTTACCAAGAAGAAAAAAGTTTTAACGCTCCGTGGTGCAATATTACTATCTAAAACAATAGATTATTGTGAAACCTAATAGATAATCTGTGCTAAATATGTTAGGTTGCCCCTTTGCGGTAAAACATTTTGTGGCAAATTTCAAATAGTCCCGCCACTTCGCGGATCCCTCTCCCACTATTTATGAAATTCCGGCTATTTCTCTGTTGCAGCGTTGATTAGAATTTAGCACTAGAATATTCTGTATTTGCTAAATTTTAATCCAAACCCCCCTTTTAGAAATCCTGAATAGGCCACTCTGTTAAGTCATACCTGTGAGATGGGACAGTACCGAACCGCTTTGCCGGCTAACCACATTTTTTTCTGATTTCGCAATTATGAATTATACAAATTTGAATCATTATTCAGTGACTGACAAATATACACTGGACCACTGATGGTAGATTAAATGGGCGGAGCTTTTTATACACGCCGAGAATGTAGTAGCCTAAAATTATTGAGTTTGATTATACTGTCTAAATTCATTTACAGTGGTGGCGACAAAAAAGTTTTTCTGATTAGATTTATATTGAATAAGGTGTTAGAGAAGGTGGGGTGCTATCACCTTTTATTTAAAAAATATTTTAGGTAATTTTCTACCATTTTCTGTCGAGTAGTGTGTGTTACGGCAATTTTGGTCTGAGTCATGTTGCTTACGCGGATGACATTTTACCACGCGGATTACGCATAGTAGAAAACGTCAGGGTTCTGAAAGTAATCTTCATTAACTAGCTAAAATAGAATTGCAGGTACGATTCTGCAAAGGGTGAGTTTTCATGTTTTAATGACCCGAATTAACTCTCCATTCGAAGGGTTCTTTGCTGCCTAGCTCGAAGAAAATCAATTGGCTTGGAGTGTCTTTTTGTTTAACTCTGTCTTCAATATATTCTGAGTTAGTTACTTTAATGATTTAAAAAAAAATGGGATATCTTATTGGAAAATTCGTCCAAACCACGGTCCAAAGGATATGTGTAACTTTCAAGAGCCGGAACTGGCGCTAGTGTCAACAAAAAAAAAACTCAACGCAGTGTAGTGTTTGGCGACACTTGACATTTTTTTTTCAGTTTACTAATGAGAATAATTAATTTTATTTATGTAGTTGGCAAAATTGGTTTAGTAATAAGTGTGATCTCAGGTCTTTACTGAAAACGATTACAAGATGCCAAGTGTCGCAAGGCGCTAGATAGCGTTAATTTTTTTTTTTTTCCGATACTAGCGCCAACTCATAATCTTTGCCGCGGTTGACTTAAACGAAATGGGCTTTACAGATTGGATGGTTCTTTTTGTCCTACATCAATTTTTTTTTCTTTCATGGTTTGCTAGTTTTCTCCGGAAAAATGATTATGAAAAGTTGAGTGTTGCACGTTTCCAGTATGGAAAATATCTTTTGTTTTTGCCTCGCCGTCACAAAATAGTAAGATTGTGGCATGATTTACTCCTTTCAGGCTTAATAAACTAGCTGTTGAAATGTTTTCAGAATCACCTAATCTGTTGAGTGTTAATTATCCTTAGTCTAACTTTTTTCCATTGTGACTATGATTAGCTTTTTGATTTGTGTGTATAGTTATTGTTTAGTCAATATTTTTGTGTTGGTTATTTTTTTTTTTACTCATCGATGTCTGTTTTCATCATGGGTACTAAATAAATGATACTAATTAATTTTTTCGTCCCTTTACATAACCTGATTTTTTAACTAATCTATTATTTTTTTTACCCATTGTTGTCACCTTTTTTTATTAGTTGATTTTCCCCCATTTTTGTCACCTGTTATGACAGATTTTCTTCCTGTTTTTTACTGATTTGTTAGTCTTTTTCATCCATTTTGTCGCCTTTTTTTTATTAATTGGTTCCCTCCTTGTTTTGTCACTCGCTATGAAACATTTCCTTTCTTTTTTTTACTGATCGGTTCATCTGTTTTACCCATTGTTGTCACCTGTTTTGTTTTATTAATTCGTTTCCCCCCATTTTTGCATCTGCTATGACACATTTCTTTCTCTTTTTACCGATTGATTAGTTATTTTCATCCATTTTTGCCACCTACTGTCACACCTTACTTCTGACTTAACTAGTATTTAACCGTGTACTTCTTTCATGTTTTTTTTCTTTTCTTTTTTCTGTTCTTTTTTACCCTTTAAACAAACATGTGTGGATGTATAGACTGTAATTCTGTAACTGTGTCAGATATGCTCTTCAAAGATGTCACCTAACACCTTTTTTATGTACTGCAGCGATTCTACATTCTCCTCTTTCTTGTTTCCTCTTTCTACATCTTCTTTGTTTCCTACATCTTCATTCCCCTCTTTCTTGTTTCTAGGCATTACCCACAATCTATGCAATGGGGACTTTTCATCACTTCCTGACAACGTTCAGGCTCTTGTTGGGGAGTCCATTAAATTGGCCTTACATGAAAATGTGTTCGATTCTATGAGTGTCCTATTCAAGCTAATTGAAGGAAATAGTATAGAAGGAATGGAAGAAGAAGCAGATAGAGATAAACATATTGATAGTGTATTTGAATCAATAGATATTCACCTTTCGGCTCAAAGCTCTGCTCTTATACTTTTAGCAAATTTATGTTGTTCAAGTAAGTTTCTTAATTATCTGTTTTCTTCTTTTGATAATTGCAAAAAATAAAGTTTTCTCTTTTAAGTTTCTTTTTTTCTTTTCTAGTTTTTATTCTTACTAGTTTTTTTTTTCTTTTCTCTTTAGTTTCTTTGTTTCTATCTTTAGTTTCTTTTTTCGAGATATCGTAAACGACCTTTTTGCGGGATGTATTTTGTAGCATTGTAGGGGTGATAAACAACTTGACAGCCTCTCTTAGGGGGTGGTAAATATAGGAGAAAAAATATTGTATGAATTCTGTGATATGGCGCTCATACTTTTTCTTTAGATACAATAATGGCTAACAACCCATATTCGGCTCATCCCTTGCTTTTGGCTGTCTCCTCCCATATAGGGCCCCTAGGAAATGCCTTAGAAAACTCTTTTAGACACAAGTAACAGTAGCGACGCGAACGCCACTGGTGGCAGAGTTAGGAACTAAAAAAGCGACCCGGGAATGACGAAAAGATTTCTGCTTATATTTTGAATCATTATAAAAATCCTCTTTTTTTATGTATATATTGTTGTCAATGTTTCTTATTTTGAAGTTGTAGTTACTATTGGCAGGAGTTGCTCTTTACTTGCTGTTCCTTAGAGCGAGTTGTTTGATGACTACTTACAGGCATTCCCTTTTATTTAAACATTTCACTTTTTTCAGGGAGTGTGGAAATATTTGTTTACTTTTTAATTCAATTGAAGATTTTTTTTTTTGTTAAGTAATCATTTCAGTGAATTCTAATGAAGATATCGTCCCTTGCTTTACTTTTAAGAACATCGTTTTTTAATCCTATCCCCGACCCCTCTTGGCCGCTCTGTGTCTGCAAACAACTCGTGTTTACAAGTTTTGAGGCAAAAATACAAATAACGGTCAAAATAAAATCTTATTGTTTGATTGGTTAAGTGAAAGCCTGCACAACCACGTGTCATTAACAAAAAATGAAAATTTGGGAATTTAGTTTTTAATCGAAAAGACCTCAATGTGCAGCTATTCAGGTTCTTGTAGTAACTGGTGCAACGTTTGAAATAATAAATATAAAAAATAATAATAAATTAAGCTTATTTTCAAAATGGGCTGAGAAGGTTTCATTTTCGAGAAACTCTGAATATAAGCATAAACAATGGATGCAAAATGAATTGGGTTTTATATAACATAGGTATATATAACATAGGTTTTATATAACATAGGTATCAAACTGACTTAAGCTGTAAATGCATAAATAAAACAGTCAGTGAGTGGAAGAAAACGAGTTCAAAGATAATGTTAAAGCCTAATCCGCTTTCACTCGTATGTCATTTCGCCCCTCGTTTTCACTTGTATTCTTTTATATTTGCTGTATTTGCCGCGTTATCAAGTCTTTTAAGACAGTGTTTTTTTTTATACTTTTTGCCGTACCCAATTTGTGGCTCATTACCATTCTGATACTTCATCTCAGGTTTCTCTAATTTCAGGTCAGTACACCATTTATGAGAAATATTCAGGGGCTGGGAGGAGGGGTACAAGAGAGGGGAAGCTTTTGTTGTTGTTTTTTAATGCAAGTGCACTTTCATCGGAAGTTCAGATACTGATAAAACTTACAAGTAATTGAAAATTCGGAAGTCGCCAAAAAATTGTTCACGAATTTAAAATTTATATACGGCAAAAGTACAAGAGTATAAATATATAAGATGGTAAATTGAGGACAGCGTGCGAAAACGGCTTAAGAAGGTGCAGCTTTCCTTTGATGGTGTAATCGTTACAGGAGAAATGTGCTGTCAAATTTGACTAATTAGATTCGCTTATTTATCTTAACTGTACAACGTAACAACACTGATGAAAGGGTGATACTGCCCAAAAAAGTTTTAATTTTGAAATAACCAAAAGAAAATTTTAGAAGACTGTGCTTCTCAGGTATTAATAGATCAAAGATGAGTACGGAAGGCAAAAGATTTTATTAATTTGGTATTCTTGGTACTTTAAGGTTCGTTCTCTCAGGGTCCAGATTTGCTAAACAAGTTCAAAATTGTTTATTCAGACCAAATAAATGGAAAATTGACCAAAACATTCGGCACAAATTGAGCAAAAGGTTGCTCTATTTTCACCCAAATGCTGGAATGCATAATTAATAAGAAAATCAAAAAATGTTGATATATGTCAGCTTTTGCACAGACTTAGCAAGCCTATAATACTTTTTATTTTATTTAGATGACTCAGAAGACTGGGAAGATGTTTCGTCTGAAGATGAAAGTGAAGTAGTCAATGGTAAAGATGAATCTATGCCGAAAACCATTGCTGAAGATATCTGTGCTCTACCAGGAGCAATCTTGAGTGTTTTCAGACAAGATTCAAGCAGTGGATTTCACGTTCTTCAATTAGTTTTGAATAAAACTATTCCAATTCCTGAAAATCTAATTAGGACAAATAATGGGAAATATGTGAAGCGATGGAAAAGCTTAGTATTAAGGTATGGAGCTTTAAGCCGTGTTCATTTTGCCAGATTTGTAATTATATAGGAGAACATGAATTGAATTATTCCGAATTATATATTATTTAGTTTTATTCAATTAAGTTAACTAAGTTTATAAATCAATAATGCAGTTAAAGCTATGTTCTAGTAGTAGGCTATACTTACCTGGCTGGGGAGCTGCCTTGA
The DNA here is from genome assembly GCF_049724085.1 of Artemia sp. Qi Xiang Cuo. Classification (NCBI taxonomy): domain Eukaryota; kingdom Metazoa; phylum Arthropoda; class Branchiopoda; order Anostraca; family Artemiidae; genus Artemia; species Artemia sp. Qi Xiang Cuo. The sequence goes on from NC_142805.1 coordinate 15,700,988, forward strand.
TGATTAAGGAGGCGCTCCCAGGGTGAGGCCTTTCCATTGCACTTCGGATTGGCTGACCCCTGTGATTACCCCAAATGGAGGTAACTCAACAGCGTTTTTTTTTTGTAGTGGGGACTGCGTTCGCGCGGACTCTTTTTTTTTTTTTTTTTTTTTTTTTTTTTTTTTTTTTTTTTTTTTTTTTTTTACTTGAGGAGTGGCGCCCCTCGAGGAAATTTTAGCCTAGTTAACAACACAGTATTCGAACGGGGTTCTACATTAATGGACAATTCTTCTGGGTATTAGTATGTTTTGACGGGCTTCTTCGCCTGAAACCTCTTCCTAGCTAATTTATCTACTATGGGCTGCCTCCCCGTAGTAGCATAATATTTGTAGGCATGAATATATAATGAATTGGAGATGATAAGCTTGAGATTGTCTGTGCAGGATTTTGACTTTTGTTGATAGAAGAGCATCGCCAAGTGCTGAAAACCATGTTGTGACCAAGGTGGGCCCAGGATTGCACAAAGCCTCCATTCATGGATGTCCCAGGGACTTCTTTGCTGTCCGGTTCTAAGCCGGCTTAAGCACTTCGGTATAGACTTGAGAAGATATATAATCCCCGTCCTACACTGGTATCCGGGATCATTGCTTTTCCTGAGGCCAAAATAATTTCAATCATTTAAAGAACATGAAAATTGGAACTTGGAATGTTACGACGTTAAAAAATGACCATTGTATCGATATTTTGACTAACGAATTTAGAAGATTTGATCTGGACTTATTATTGGGGTGCATAGACAGCGAGTAGGGCTCATGATGAATAAGGAAGCTGCTAATTCTTGGTGGCTTAGATTGTATTAATAATAGAATACTAATTGCTCAGTTTATGGCTAAAATGTTCAGATTATCAGTTATAGTTGTTTATACCCCTGTAGAACCGACTGACGGAGACACTAGGGACTCAGATGAACTTACAGTTTAAGAAGCAAATAGACAGGGTTCCAGGTAGACATATGATGTTTTTACTGGGAGATTTAAACGCCCAGTTCGGTAGAGATAGGGGTATATGGTATCCTAGCCTAGGTAAATTTGGTGTAGGAAAAAAAAACAGCAATGGATTCAGACTTTTGCAATTTTGTAGGTATTAGAATCTAGTTATAACCAATATGGTGTTTGGTCATAAAATAGCTCATAAGTTAACATGGTAATCGTATGATGGTAAGACAGCAAATCTTATTGATTATGTTAAGGTAAACCGAAGACTGGCAGGATCAATACAAGATACTAGGGTATATAGGAGCGCTGTTGTTGATGTTAAAAGTAAAGATCATCATCTAGTAGTGTCAAGGTTTAATTTTAAGCTGAATTTTCGGAAGGGTAACCACCTCCCGGGAAATTATGATGTTGGTAGACTCCAGGATGAGAATTTGAGAGAAACTTTCCAGGAACAGTCGAATGCTAAATTTGAGAGTTTGAAATTTGATTCAGTTTGAAATGTGGAAGATGGTTGGAATAATTTTAGAAAAATAATTTGTGAAGCTGCTGAAGGTGTCTTAGGGAAGAAAGCTAGGACTGCAGCTAAGAATAATAGTTGAAAAGTTTTATGTTTAATAGAAAGGAGAAAGGACTTGTACAAGAATTATCTGAGTGATAGATCATATGAAAACAAAAGGAATGTAAAGAAAGTGGTGAAAACATTAAAATATGAACTAAGGAGGTGTGAAGTGAAGGCCATGGATAAAATCGCCGAGGATTTAGAAGATGCAGCTAGACGGCATAATAGTAAAATATTCTACTGGCATGTTAATAAATTAAGAGGGAGTAGTCAATCCGGACTTGGCCCAGTTAAATATAGGAACGGGGTTACAATTAGTTATAAAGAAAGAATTAAAGAGAGATGGGCAGAACATTTTGAGAATGTGCTAAAGCAAGATAGAGTTGCAGGAAAAGATGTAGAGGAAAATGAAAAAGTTTGTGATACCTTGGATGTGAAGGAAGATTTGTTTTGTGAGGAAGAATTAGCGACAGTACTAAAAGGATTAAAAAATAATAAGGCTCCAGGTGCAGATAGGGTGGTAAATGTGTTTCTTTAATATGGTGGCTCTGAGGCTAGAAATAAATTACTGAAGATTATGAATATGATTTTTGAAAAAGAGGAAGTACCTAACAATTTTAGGAAAACCTTAATTAAGCCACTTTATAAAAAAGGTGATAAAAATGAGTGTGGTAATTATCAAGGCATTAGTTTGGTCTCTGTAGGTAGCAAATTACTTAGTAATGGGATATTTTTTAGACTGAGAGATGCCGTAGACCAAGTATTAAGAGAAAAACAGTATGGTTTTAGAAAAGGTAGAGGATGTTTCGACCAAATTTTCACTCTTAAGTTAATAATTGAGAAGTGCCTGAGTTGTCAAACACCTTTGGTCCTCAGTTTTATAGATTATGAGCAAGCGTTCGATTTTGTTGATAGAAGAGCTTTGGTAAAGGTTTTATCCTTGTATGGTATACCAGACAAATACGTTAAATTGATTAGTGCTATGTACGAGAATAACACTGCTGCGGTTAAGGTAGGAAATGAGGTTAGCAGCTGGTTTTGTATTAAATCAGGACTTAAGCAGGGTTGTGTTCTATCCCCCTTTATATGGATTTTGTCTTAAGGAGCACAGGAAAGGCAATGGGAGACCACGGAATCAAATGGGGAGAAAAACGTATCCAAGGCTTAGATTATGCTGATGATTTAAGCATCCTAGATGAAAGTCTGAGCAAAATGAATTAACTTTTAGAGGTTTTGCGAGGTCAGGGTGCTATAATAGGATATGAAAGTCTGAGCAAAATGAATGAATTTTTAGAGGTTTTGCGAGGTCAGGGTGCTAGAATCGGTTTGAAAATCAATGTTAAGAAGCTTAAGCCACTAAGACTAGGAATAAGTGAAGATGAAAAGGTACGTTGGGTAATAAAAAGATTGATCAGGTGGGCAGCTTAACTTACCTTGGTAGTATTATTAGTAAAAATGGTGGGAGCAGTGAAGATAGTAAATGCTTTTCTAGTAGGCTCCAATTAGATTGTTATTTTTCAATCTACATTGGAGAAATGACAAAAAAATGGAAATACAACGGTTATCAAATGCAAGAAGCTCGTATATCTGCTCATACAAAATAAGTCTATACAAAGATAGATTTATTCTTTAGTAATACTGTTCTCTTTACTTTATTTCTTGAGAAAAAAAGTCTCTTCATTATGGTGCCTTATTTTGCGTTCAGAGCTTAATATATTTGCTACCTGTTCAAAAAGTGCTTAGAATTAGCTCCTCCAATGCCTAGTGGCGTATAGGACGGCAATACTTAACCTCCACCTTGGATGATGCCTAACCAAAGATAACACCTCATTGAGGAAAGAATGTAGACCTATTGCCTTAGCTTCTAGGGAATGGCCAATCGTGGTGCATTGTCTAACATTTGGCACGAAAGTCTTTTCAGTCTCTTTCAGCTCATATGGTCTCAGTACCACTGCCTTCTTAGTCTGAGTTAATCGGTTATTTGCAGTTGCTTAGTGAGAGACCTGATATGAGTGTTAGGTATTCTATCAGTCGAAGTCTTCGTAGGTAATTATTCTATCTGTAGGTAATTATTCTATTAAGGTATTATTAGGTAATTTGTAGATAATTATTAAATCTGTTGGTAAATATTCTATTAGGTAATTATTTTATTAAGGTATTATTGGGTAATTTGTAGGTAACTATTCCATCTGTAGGTAAGCATTCTATTTGGTAATTATTCTGTCAAGGTACTATTAGGTAATTCGTAGGTAATTATTCTATCTGTTGGTAAGTATTCTATTAGGTAGTTATTTTATTAAGGCATTTATAGGTAATTCGCAGGTAATTATTCTATCTGTAGATAAGTATTCTATTAGGTAATTATTCTATTAACGCATTATTAGGTAATTCGTAGGTAATTACTCTATATGTAGGTAAGTATTCTATTTGGTGATTATTCTATTAAGGTATTATTAGGTAATTCGTAGGTAATTATGCTATCTGTAGGTTAGTATTCTATTAGATAATTATTCTATTAAGTTATTATTAGGTAATTCGTAGGTAATTATTCAATCTGTAGGTAATTATTCTATTAAGGTATTATTAGGTAATTCGTAGGTAATTACTCTATCTGTAGGTAATTATTCTGTTAAGGTATTCTATAAAATAATTATTCTATTAAGGTATTATTAGGTAATTCGTAGGTAATTATTCAATCTATGGGTAATTATTTTATTAGGTATTCTATCTGTTCTTCGTAGGTATTTATTCTCAGATCAAGTAACCTTTCCTCTACAGCCTTAGAGAAACTCTAGGAATAACATCCATATGTCATTATGGATACTACATTGTTATTAAACAGATGTTCTTTCAGCTTCAGAATGTACTTTCTTCAAGTCCAAATATTATTTAAGTGAAAGAATGCTGCACCTTTTAAGGAATTGGGCAAGCCGAAGCATGACCTCTCTACCAAATCTGCCGTCATGGGTTATTGTGCTGCCCACCTGCTTGAACTAAATTGAATGTTCAAAACTTTGGTAAAATAAAACTTTCCAAAACTTCGGCAAGTCTTGTACAAAATAAGTGTTTGCAAAGATAGATTTGTTCCTTGGCGATGCTGTTCACTTCATTTACTTTGCAGAATAAAATCTATTCGCTGTGATGCTTTCTTTTGCCTTGGAAACTTAGTGCCTCTGCTGTCTGTTCAAGACTTTGGTGGAGCTGATAATCTCTTTCAAGCATGGTGTGACCTCAACCAAATGCTTTTTCAAACAAACGGTAAGTTAAATTGACTTATCGGTAAGTTAGTAACAATAAATAAATTCTTAAAATTAAAACCCATATTGAACTTGATATTGAACTAAAGTTAATAGACTTAAGTTAAACGGTAAACAGTGAGTTAATAAACGGTCAGTTAAATAAAGGAACAGTTAATTTTTTTTTTAAGAATTCAAGCATAAAATGAATAAAGGAACTTATAGGCTATAATTGCCAGATAGAGTGTACCAAAAAACAGAGAAATAACTTGTAAAAAATGTTGTGATTAAAAAGTTTCGTTCTGTCACTGGCTTAAAATTGTATACAGAAGAACCAATGAGGTCTTGAATTGTATGGGCTCATCGTCTGAAGTAAAATTCATTTTCATCAAGCTCTCAGCTTAATTCGGTTCTGAAACCAAAAAGGTTTCAAAGAGAAAGGATTATTTGTAAATTGATAACAATCAATCAATTTATTTTCTGTCCGCTTCACAAATGGAGACAAATAAGCGGAGTAAAAAGAAAAGAGAAAAAATAATACACTCATCAACAAGTACAAAATATTTACACTAACTTACAATTGCAGTACGAGGCGAGCTAGAGGTAAGTCAGCAAGAAACTGACTTACCTCTAACTATATACCTAATAATTATAATTTTTATTATATTATTAAAATAATAATTATAATATATATTATTATAATTAAATATTTTTATAAACCTAATAATTATTAGGTTTATATAATAACTATATAAGGATAATTTATTAATTGTAGAAGGGTGATTAAAGGTAGTATAATAGAAGTGTTATTAATAATTATATTGTAATAATTAAGGTTATATAATAATTATACAAGGGTAATTAATTAATTATATAAGGTTAAGTAAAGCTAGTATAATATAAGGGCAATTCCTTCTTAATCAAAAGAACTTATCTATATAAATGATTAAGTTGATTTTATAGGGAGTAATAATAGCCCGGGAGAGTGCAAAAGGGGCAATCTGCTCGAATTAATGCAATCTGCTCGAATAAAGGGGCGGAAGAAAGAACTGTGTCTCAGAAGACCAAAATTGTCTGTGGCCCTTTCTTTAAACAGCTGATTTAAAATATAGAACAAAAATTTAGAGTGTCAAGCAAATATGTCTCAACAAGATTTTGGACGGAACTAAACTATTAGTATCGTAAAAATGTTTTTGGGGGAATACCAGTTTAAAAACATTAAGAATTTGGTCGCGTTTCATTCAGTTCCATAATAGAATTTGGTTTTATTTCATTCAGTTGTATAATTCAGTTTCGCCATTCAATACAACAGACATAATAGAACCCAGAGCTAGGTTCCTGGCTCCTTTTAAACCGATTGAAATAATCAATAGTCACGATTTTTACCGATTTTATTTTTATTATTGTTAAATATGTGCTTATGTTTTATTTTTATTATTGTTAAATATTTGCATAAAACTGCATAAAAATACATAATTGCGCAATTTTTATATTGTTTCAGAAGTATCTACGCAGTCAGACTTAGCAGAAGCTGCTGTTAATACAGTTAGGAGTATTACAGAAAAGATAAAAGAGGTGAGCTATAAATTTATTAATAAATATTAATAAAAAATTATATCAATAAAAAAACAATAAAATACTATAATAAAAAAATTATTAATTAATTTATTTATTAATAAATAAATGTTTTTTTAACGATTTAACTATCTTCTATAGTTAATATCTTCTATCTGCTAACTCTTTTGTATTGGCAATAAATCTATCTATTTAATAGTTCAATAACGATAAATTTATCTATATAATTTACTTTTGTAATAATCTAAATATTCATTAATCAATAAATTCTTTAATGAACAATAAAATAATTACCTCTTAAATAAACCAAAACAAACCGTTGATTTGTCGTATTGACTTTTATTTCTCATACCAACAGACTTTACAGAAGCTGATATGATTGGAGGCTCAAAGTGGGCTTTTGGTTCTCCAAATCTTTGTTCCAGCTCAAAATTTTCGTAGAAAGGTTGGCGGGCATTTTACTTCACTAATGGGATTGATATATATGGGCAAATTATCCAGGGAAATGGGACATGGAAATGAGTATTTTGGAGACGTGTTCCCTTTCTCCGACCTCCAGACCGCTTAGAACTTATGAGAAAGGGATGTTTGACTATGGGGAGAAAGTGGATGAATTTTCAGAGCGTCCATCAATTCTAGCCCAGCTTCTACTGCGAGCATCACTTCTAGCTTCCGGCCTAGTCGAGTGGTTAGCGCCCTACACTTGAAATCCTGAGGACAGTGGTTCCAGTCCTGGTGTCGAGTCCTTTTTTACCGTAGTCAGGGGTTCGAGTCCTGGTGTCGCTGGTTATTTAGTTTGGGACGGGGTCAATGGTGTGACTCTGTAAGCTCAGCTGGAGTTAACCCAACTCTAAATGGGTACCTGGGGAAATCTGAGGGGGAAAACACGGTAAGCGTCGGATGATTTGCCCCAAACCACACATTACAGTCCCGGCCCAAGGCAGACAATCAGGAGACCGGTACCTTCGCTACGCAGACCATTGGTCAGCATGCGAAGAAATTCTTTTTTAATTCCATTACTTATAGATCCCACCTACTCTCCTTATTAAAGTGTCTTTTTTGGCTTGAATTTTGGTAGGATGACACCTGTTGTCAAAGAGGCGTTTGTCAGGAAATTTTAGACCGTTAAGCACTGGTGCAGTTCTGATGCTTTCAGGCTTGAGCCAAAAGTTTCATCGCTGTAGGATTTCTGCTCTATCATAAAGAGTGACTTGTAAGTAAAAATCGTAAAGCTCGTTCATCGTCAGAGATGTGGGATTTCATACTTGTACTATTTGATCTGTATTTATTAGTTTCAGATATTTTTTAGGGTGAAGAAGGTGTCCTTATGCAAATGTATACGCAACGGTCATAAGCAATAGTGCTAAGCAATGTTGTAGTTTTGTAGTAATTAGTAAAGTGCTTTTGTGGCAATCACTCTGTGAAAGACATAGAATTAAATTGTAGGTATTTAATAGGTACTGTTTTTTGAGTCAAAAAAATTAAGTCTTAGCTGTACCTGTTCCATTTGAAAACTGTTCCATTTGGAAGAGTATACCTGTTCAGTATACCTGTTCAGTAAACCAATAGAACAGTAAACCTGTTCCATTTGAAAACTAACAATGCTGACTAGGTGCCAAAAAATTGAGAATAAAGCTGGTTTCGAGATCACAGGGAATTATAGATTGTCTTTCAAAAATATCTCATCATTTTGTTTTCTCTAATAATAATTTTAGTGACGGTCAAAAATACCCTTCCTGCAAGGAATTTAATACCCGCAGCCCTTTGTTTTCTCTAATAAGGCTCTTCGTGAGATTCGTCATTTTAAAAGTGTTGAGGTTATAAGCTTGGTATACCGTAAACGAAATCAACGGGTTGCCCTCGTAACACTGCCTAATTTGAAAAATTGCCTGCCTAGCCCGTATTCATACCCTGGTTAATCATTAACATGATGTATGAATCAAATATTAGATATTCTTCCAGTTGACCTTTTCCCTTCTTTCCATTCTGTACTCTATGTCATGAAACATGTTCAACATCTTTTGCCTGATTATTTTTTTTTGTGCATAATATGTTTTTTCCAGGGTGATAATCAGATTTCACATTCTTATTTTACCCACGGCAGTTCTGGAGTTTTTTCAGTCTTTAACAAAATCTTAAAGATCTCGTTTTTCTCCACTTCATAGTATTCTAAATAATCGGAATAAAATTATTTTCAAAAATCATCTAACGAGTAGTTGTAACTTTATTTGAATTTGGAGTGGAGATTCTTGATTTTATTTATTTTTTGTTTGTTTATTGTTTGGACTTTATTTGGTGTTTTTTTGAGATTGTAATATTTACTTTTATTGTTGAGTGTATGGTGTATTGTTGAGTGTTGAGTGTATTGTTGAGTGTAGGTCGACCCACACACGAGTCGCTATTACCATGCTGCTGGACATTATTTTGAGAATATTGTAAAAAAAAATCTTTTGTTGATTTTAAAGAACTTGAAATTCTTTGGCGAAGCCGATCAAAGGTTGTTGTAACACTTTACGTAGCCCTAGTAAACTCAATCAAGTCTTACTTAGAGTTGCCTAAGTAAGAGATATTTAGAAAGACCCAAACCTAATGTGTCATTTGTCTCCTTTATTTGGTATGATTCTAAAAGAACGATTTTTGACAATATATCCTAGTAAGTACTGATAATACTTACTACTAGTACTTACCTAGTATATACTTACCTAGTAAGTATGTAGTATTAAGGGAAAATTTTTGTTAGGTTTAGTCTTCTTCAGGTGCTTCCAGAGAGAAAGGGGCGAGGGATTACAGCCCAATTTAAATTTTGCCGCTTTTAGTGTTTTCTATCTAAGTAGTCTTTCGTTCAATGAAAACAAATGTTTCTTCTCGTTTTCAGTCTTGGGAGAATTTTATCACGAGTTTCTTGCAATATCATATGATAGTAATTGTCTACTGCAAGCTTTTCTGCATTTAGATTTTGGTCTCTACTAGACTCAGTAAAAGGAGTTACGAAAGGAACTTCTTATTAAAGAGGTTATTTTCGTAAACGCTGAGTAACTCAATAATTCTTGAGACCACACTGGCTAAGCATGACAAAAAGAAAAAATTTAACAAAGAAAAAAAAGAGAAAATAGAGAAAAAACAAAGAAGAAAATCAGCCGGTGAAAAAGGAGTATACCATCCAAATATTTCGATAGAAACTTTCAGTCTGCCCATCCGTGGCGCAAAATTAAGAAAGAAAAATAAAAACCAAAAGTGTAAGACAATGTAAAAATACAAGCTCTAAAAACAAATAAGACTGTGAAAATTATCTTATCTTCTTCATTACGTTTTATCGTATTGTCAGGGTGAATAATTCAGAGATTCCCTGTGATAATAATATGTAATTATTTTAGTGTTTTAAAAATTATTTTTAATTCCAGCCAAATCACAAAACTCCAGGTTTGAAGAAATCCCTCTAAAAGAAAAAGTTTGAGTCAATTTATATTTTGGATTTAATTTGAGATGGAGAAATTTCTTAAGTGTTTTGGACGGGTATAAATCAGTTTGATGATTTGGTCAAAAACATTTATTGGCCTTCGAAATTTCTACATAAAGACCAACCCTAATGAACTTGAGCATGAAAAGTCCTTCTTGATTAGCAGATTATTTTCAGATAATCAGTCATAAGCAATTTTTAAGTACTGCAGCTTCTGTTCTTATTCAGCAGTTTGAAAGCTTTATGACACAGTACTTGGGTGTACTTGCATTTATGGTGGATCTAGTCTTGTATTTTTTGAGGATTTGTTCAGTGGCTTTTCTCCCTAGTTGCAGTGCTGAGTGGCAGTGAGTCGAAGAAAACAATTTATAAAACGCTAGTAAGACCGTTCCAAAATGTAGATGTAGAGAACAACTCGGGCTTAAATCCTAAAGATATAATATTAGAAATCTTCCAAAAATATGACATCACTCTTGTAGCAAACACTATAAAAGAAATAAAAAGCTGAAATTTCCATCATCGGTATTCATACCAATGGGGGGGGGGGCAAATACATATTCAAAATCTGCCGGTTATCGTTTTGTTTTTTTCATTACTTTTTGATGGAATACTAAAAAAAGCATTTTTAAATGAAAATACCAAGGAAAAGGGCCATCTCTGTCTAGGGGGGAATCCAGTGGTGGCAGTCCATCGTCCCCAAGGCATCTAGTCACGAGAAGTATATTAAAAACTAAACAGAAATAATTAAGTCCTGCTAATTTATCAATTCTATACTTCTTATCCCTCTACTGAGAGTGTGTTGGCCATCGAAAAAGGAAAATTATAGTCGAAATTATTTTTTGCGGTAACCCTATAAGTGGACCGTAAAAAACAAATAGAGAAGACTAGCTATATTGAATATTCAGTTGTTCGTTCTGTTGTTTTACTTAAAGCATATAAACCATCAAAAAAGAAAAAAAGTCAATTAAAAATAATTATATTGATGTGATTTTTTTTCTTTTTTTACCGTAACATTTTATATAAGTGTTTCAAATTCATTAGAAAAATTATTGAAGAAAACGTACGGATATATTTTATTTCAACTTTTATAATTTTATTTATATGTGTCCTCCCTATCTACTTACCCAGAAGAAGATGACTTTCTTACAAAATTTTTGCTACTAGCTGTGTTCCAGAATTTGGAAGTTTTGGATTTGTACATCAAAGATATGCCCAAGCACCCTTCTAGGGAAAATTACGCAAAAACAACATCTAGAGATTAATCTTTGTTGTTTCTTTCTGTTGAACTTTAATTATTTTAAATTTAAATTTAATTTAATTCGAATAATCTTAAAACTTTTAAGTTAACTATTTTAAGGCATATCTTAAGTCCTTCGAAAACTAAAGTAAACAAGGCGCAGATTTACTGCTTTTACTTTTTTAAGGTGTCTCCCAAGGCCTTCGAGAAGTTAAGTGAACATGACGTACGGCTACTTTGCACTGCTGTATTTTCCTGTCCTGATCCGTCTATTGTCGCCTGCATGGTTCGGATACTCTCTTGTATTGGTGTTTCAGTTGCTGGATCCCCTACTGAACCTCTAACAGAAAATAGAGGAAATATAATAAAGGTATTTAACTAACTTTAGACTAGGTCTCCTCCACTAGTTAATTAGTTTGGAAAGACTTCTTATTTCCTCACACTTATCAGAGATTTAAAAGGATAGTTTAAAATTTTTTTAAGAAATATCACATTCATCTCTTTTGCGCAATATATATATATGTCTTATCTCTTTAAACGGCTTCATCTTTTGGGGGGGGGGAGGCGGAACTTGGATTCTTTGGCCTGAAAAGATTGTCTATATAAGTCACAAGTTTGAGGAAATTCGATAAGAGCTTTAATTTTGGGAAATTAATCTTCGCTGTGGTTCGTCTTTTACTATTCTAACTCAGAAAAAGCTATAGGTTTTTTTCTGTGTGTATATTTCTAAAGGCAAGGTCTTAACGCTAAATTTGTGGCCATAATTATGTGAAAAAGGGCAAAAATTGAAAATTTTATGCATGGAGAAGTTTACGTTAAAGGTTTATAGAGCAAAAACATGGTAATTGCAAAAGTATTTGTGTATATTTTAATAAGGGATTAAAATAATTCAAAAATTTTAAAAAGAAAAGCCAAAAGTTTGAACCTTACTAGACAATCAGTCTTAGAAACTGGATTTGTTTCAATAGTTACATATATTTTTGAAAAAAAATATAATTACGAAAATGTACCTAGAGAAAGACACAAAAACGCAAATCTGCAATTGTTATAAATTGTGATTTGTTGGAAAAAACGAAGTTTTGGTCCAACCACCTGAACAATCAACAAATCAACAACCTGGACTATCATATGAGACTAAACCCATACGGACAGCTAAATCAAAGGGCATTAACGAATTGTCTGAAACAACTAAAATCCTAAATGAAGAAGAAATAAAAATGGGGCTAGAAGACTTGCAACAGCGAGGATCAAAACGAATTTAAAAACGAAAGTGAAGGGAGAAGAATTTTGCGCCTAAAAGACACGAAACAGCGAGAATCAGAACGTGTCAAAAACAAAAGTGAAGAACAAAGACACTTGCGATTAGAAGACAATCGCCAGTGAGAATCAGTACGTGTCAAAAATGAAAGTGTAGAGCAAAGGCATTTGTGGTTAAAAGAAATGCGACAGTGTGAATCAAAACGATTCAAAAATAAAATTCAAGAGGAGAGAATTTTGCGGTTAGAGCACATGCAACATCGAGTATCAGAGCATGTCAAATGTGTGAGCGAAAAAGAAAAAAAAATAACAGGTTAGAAGAATAGCGTCGTTGCAATCTTCAGCGCCAACAAGGTGCGCCACATAACCCAGTATAAGTTATAAAGATGTCTTAAACTACGTAAATGTTACATATAAGCCATTACTTATATGACCCTTCAACATTGCAACCTTGAAATGAATGCATGCAGGCGAGGATCCGAGATAGATCCGTATTCTCCCGAAAACCTTAAAAAATTTACGCTTTTTCTACTGACTTGTTATATGTTTTGCGATTTATTTGTGGTTCAATGGATGAGTTAAAAGGTAAATGGAAATTTGAAATCATAAACAATCTTTATATTTTAGTCGGTGAGTGTTGACAAAAAGGACGTATCCAGGATTTTTTTGGGGGGAGGGTGGGGGTAGGGTTTCAATTTTTATTTGAAAATGAATAAACAATACATTTAATATTCATATTTTCCTAGTTAGAATGATACAAACGCAAAGAAGTAAGTTGCATTTTGGCGACAGTAATGACATTTTTTGCCATTGTATAAACAAAAAGTATCATCTTCATGTCTGCTCTAAAGGCCAAATGCTTTTTGTTAAAATTTGACTTTCAAGCCTTTGATACAAAAAAAAAAAAAAATCATCATTAATACGTATAACATTCGTATTTTTTGAGTAAGGATGATAAAATCGCAAAGAAGTAAGTTGCATTTTAACGACAGTAATGACAGTTTTATTGCTGTTTTTGCCATTGTATAAAAAAAAACATCATCTTCATGTCTGTTCTACAGGGCAAATGCCTTTTGATAAAATTTGACTTCCAAGCCTTTGATACAAAAAAAAACTTCAAAAAAAAATCATCATTAATACGTATAACATTCGTATTTTCTGAGTAAGGATTATACAATAGCAAAGAGAAAAGGATTAGAAGGAATAGTTTAGCCACAATTGAATATTCAGAACTTTTGGCAATGACTAACTATGAATCATATTAAAGTATAATGTCAGATTATTCATGTTTTTACTGAAACAAACAGCTTAAAGTAATCACCTGAACTGAGAAGAAATTTGTATTTTAACCACAATAGTGACAATTTTGTTGCTGTATTAATGAGTTTTATTTAAAATTTTGTTTTTAATGATGACAACTGTTCCAGTAATGACATTAATGACAATTTTGAAGACAGTAAAATTAATTCTGACTGGTCACCAATCTTTTTTTCTTAAAATTAAAAAAATTTTCCAAATACAACTAAAGAGGGAAGTTGATACCTAAAATGAGAGAACATAATCTTGAACAGAAGGAGAGCTTTGGCCCTACTCAACCCCCAACTCTTAGAGCCTTGTGTGGGGCCTGACGTGTGAATTGTTGTTTTGTTTTGTTTATTTTTGTATATTTTTTCAGTGTTCCTCTAAAATCTCATTTTTGGCGTGTGGGATGTATAAAGACATAAAGAACACCTTTCTGATTTATTATATTATTAATTAAAAAAAACTTTTTCCACAAAATAAGTTTTTCAAAAAAGAACACCATTACACAAAAAATGAGGAAAAATAAAACCAAATATTTTACCAAGCGTGAAACTACCACAAATCAGCATCGATAAAGAAATGAAGCCCAAACCGTACATAAATTATAGTAAATAACCGAGGTATACTGAAAACGATCAGAAGTTAGCACAATTTGTGCTCAAAACCCCTATGTCTTCCCAAGGCCAGAACAAAATCTGCATTTTAATCAAAAAATATAATTGTTTTTACTTTTATAAATTTAATAAATTAAGTAATATTAATATTTTAATTACTAAATGTCAGTATATGTATATTAAACTGACAATGCACATTCATTGTATCTAAACAACAACAACAACAAAAAATAATACATTATACCCATATCGATCTGTACTATAAAAATGTCAAGCCTTCCAATCACTTTCGACTATTAAAATGGGCACTAGCCCTTTTGATTTCCAATCGAATGAGCACTTTTTGAAACGACAACGCTTTCTATAAACACCTTATATGCCCCCAGGGCATAAATTACAACCCTTACCCTAAGGTCTGTTAGGGTGGTTGTCATCCTCTAAGACCGAATTTCCGGAACTTTTAACTACGTTAAACAAAATGGCTATCTCAAAATTTTGATTGGATGTGTTTGGGGAAATGGTGGATGTGAGAGAGGCGGTAGTCGCTTTCCAATCACTTTCAACTATTAAAAATGGTCAAAACCTTTCCATTTTCTGGTTGAATGAGCTCATTTGAAGTGTAACCGATTTAAATTTCAATAAAAATCTTTTATGCACCCAGAGCGTAACTTAAAACCCTTGTTCTGAGTGCTGGGGGGGGGTCATTCTCAAAGACCTAATTTCCAGAACTTTCTACTACGTTGAACAAAATGGCTATGTAAAAGTTTCGAATTGAATGAGCCCATTTTGAAGTTTTTCGACAACTCTATCTATAAAAACCTTATATGCCCCCAAGGCAGAACTTGTAATCTTTGCCCTTGGGGCTCTGGGGGGGTATGTCATCCTTAAATACATAATTTCCAGAGCTTTCAACTACGTCGAACAAAATGGCTATCTCTAAACTTTGATTGAATGTTTTTGGGGAAATGGTGGGCATAAGTAGGGCTTTACTGACTCTCCACTCACTTTCGGCTATTAAAAAGGGCAATTTCAATTTCCAATCAAATGAGCCCTTTTTGAAATTTCTATAAAAACTTTCTGTATAAACTTTATACGCCCCAAGGGCATAACACACAACCCTTGCACTGAGGGCTCTGAGGGGGTCATCATCCTAAAAGACCTAATTTACATAACTTTCAACTACGTTGAACAAAATGGATATCTCAAAATTTTGATTGGATGTGTTTGGGACAATGGTGGGCGTGAGAGGGGCGTTAGTCGCTCTCCAATCATTTTCAACTATTAAAATAAGCACTAGCCCTTTCAATTTCCAAGTGAATGAGCCCTTTTGAAGTTTCTACGCTTTCAATAAAAACTTTATATGCCCCCAGGGCATAACTTACAACCCTCGCCCTGAGGGTTTGGGGGGGAGGGGTTGTCATCCCTAATGACCTAATTTCCAAAACCTTCAACTACGTTGAATAAAATGGCTATCTAAAATAGTGATTGGATGTGTTTGGAGAAAAGATGGGCGTGAGAGGGGGGTTAGTTTCTACGACAAGGATTTCAATAAAATCCTTATATGCCCCCAGGGCATAACTTATAATCCTCGCCCTGAAGACTGTGGGGGGGAGTCCTGCTCAAAGGCATAATTTCCTAACCTTTGAACTGCGTGGAACAAAATGGCTATCTCAAAATTTTTATTGGATGTGTTTGGGGAAATGGTGGGCGTGAAAGGGGTTTTAGTTGCTTTCCAATCACTTTCGACTATTAAAAAGGGCACGAGCCATTTCAATTTCCAATCGAATGAGACCTTTTTAAAGTTTCTACGACAACGCGCTATATAAAAACCCTATATGCCCCCTGGGCATAATTTACAACCCTTGCCCCGAGGGCTGTGGGAGGGTTGTCATCCTCAAAGACATAATTTCCAGAACTTAAAACTACGTTGAATAAAATGGCTATTTCAAAGTTTTGATTAGATGTGTTTCGGGCAAAGGTGGGCGTGAGAGGCGGGTTTGTTGCCCTCTAATCACTTTCAACTATTAAAAAGGGCCTATTTTCTAACCTTTGAACTGCGTGGAACAAAATGGCTATCTCAAAATCTTTATTGGATGTGTTTGGGGAAATGGTGGGGGTTGAAGGGGTGTTAGTTGCTTTTCAATCACTTTTGCCTATTAAAAAGGGTACGAGTTACTGCAATTTCCAAGTCATTGAGTCCTTTGTGAGATATCCGAATCCAAGCGTTATATTAAAACTATGTATGCCCCCTGAAAATTGCATACTGTCTTTGCCCTGATAGTTGTTGGGGGGTTGTTATTTTTGTAAACTTCATTTGCAAAATGAAGGCTAGTGTTGAAAAAAAGGGCCATCTTAAAGTTTTGATCCGATGTCTTTGGGGAAAAGGTGGGCGTGAGAGGCGGGTTTGTTGCCCTCTTATCACTTTCAACTATTAAAAAGGGCACTAGCCCTTTGAATTTCCAATCGAATGAGCCTTTTTTGAAGTTTCTACGACAACGTCTTCTATAAAAAACACCGTATATGCCTCCAGGGCATAACTTACAACCATTGCCCTGAGGGCTGTGGGGGACTGTCCGCAACAACATAATTTCTATCTGGAAGTCAACTACGCTGAACAAAATGGCTATCTCAAAATTTTAATTGGATATGTTTCGGGAAATGGTGGGCGTGGAACGGGTGTTAGTCACCTTCCAATCACTTTCGACTATTAAAAAGGGCACAAGCCACTTCAATTTCCAACTGAATGAGCCCTTTTCGAAGCTTCTACGACAACTTCTTTGATACGAAGTGCCCTGCTCTAAAGGAAAAAAATAATAAATAATACGTTGTGCCAACATCGTTCTTAAATGCCCCCAGGGCATAACTTAAAACCCTTGCCCTGAGGGTTGTGGGGGAGTGTTCTCCTCTTTACTTAGTCCCCATTTCTTGTCTCGTTCCCGAGTGTCCCCGTTCTTTAATTAGGCAGCGCGATTGCCCTGCCTATGATTTATTGAACAACTTTCTATATAAACCTTATATGCCCCCAAGGCATAAATTACAACCTTGCACTGAGGGATCTGAGGGGACTATCGTCATAAAAGACCTTATTTCCAGAACGTTCAACTACGTTGAACAAAATGGATATCTCAAAATTTTTATTGGATATTTTTGTGAAAATGATGTGCATGAGAGGGGCGTTAGTCACTATCGAATCACTTTCAACTATTAAAAAAAGGCACTAGCCCTTTCAATTTCCAATTGAATGAGCCCTTTTGAAGTATCCACGACAACGCTTTCAATAAAAACTTTATTTGCCCCCAGGGCATAACTTACAACCCTTGCACTGAGGGTTCTGAGGGGGTTATCATCCTAAAAGACATAATTTCCAGAACTTTCAACTACTTTGAACATAATGAATATCTCAAAATTTTGATTGGATGTGTTTGGGAAAATGGTGGGCGTGAGAGGGGCGTTAGTCGCTATCCAATCACTTTCAACTGTTAAAAAGGCACTAGCCCTTTCAATTTCCAATAGAATGAGCCCTTTTGAAGTTTCTACGACAACGCTTTCAACAAAAACCTTATTTGCCCCCAGGGCATAACTTAAAACCCTTGCCCTGAGGGTTCTGAGGGGGTTATCATCCTAAAAGACATAATTTCCAGAACTTTCAACTACTTTGAACAAAATGAATATCTCAAAATTTTTATTGGATGTGTTTGGGAAAATGGTGGGCGTGAGAGGGGCGTTAGTCGCTATCCAATCACTTTCAACTGTTAAAAAAGGCACTAGCCCTTTCAATTTCAAATTGAATGAGCCCATTTGAAGTATCTACGACAACGCTTTCAATAAAAACTATATATGCCCCCAAGGCACGACTTACAATCCTTGCCCTGAGGGCTGTGGGGGGGGGGGTTGTCATCCTTAAAGACCTAGTTTCCAAAACTTTCAACTACGTTGAATAAAATGGCTATCTAAAAAGTTTGATTGGATGTGTTTTGGGGAATGATGGGCGTGGGGGGGGGGGGGCTAGCTGCCCTCCAATCACTTTCGAATATTAAAAAGGGCACTAACCCTTTGAATTTCCAATCGAATGAGTTTGTTTTGGTGTGTCTACGACACCGCCTTATATAACAACCTTGTATGCCCCTAGGGCATAACTTAAAACCCTTGCCCTGAGGGGCGTGGGGGATTTTTGTCCTCAAAAACATATTTTCTATCTGGAAATCAACTACGCTGAATAAAATGGCTATCTCAAAATTTTGATGGGATGTGTTTGGGGGAATGATGGGCATGGGGGGCTAGTTGCCCTCCAATCACTTTCGACTATTAGAAAGGGCACTAGCCCTTTGAATTTCCAATCGAATGAGCCTTTTTTGAAGTTTCTACGACAACGCCTTCTATAAAAACCTTATATGCTCCCAGGGTATAACTTAAAATCCTTGCCCTGAAGGTTGTGGGGGAGTGTCCTCCTCAAAAACATATTTTCTATCTGGAAATCAACTACGCTGAACAAAATGGCTATCTCAAAATTTTGATTGGATGTGTTTGGGGGAATGATGGGCGTGGGGGGGAGGGGGG
Organism: Artemia sp. Qi Xiang Cuo; assembly: GCF_049724085.1. NCBI lineage: Eukaryota > Metazoa > Arthropoda > Branchiopoda > Anostraca > Artemiidae > Artemia > Artemia sp. Qi Xiang Cuo. Next base: position 15,719,757 of record NC_142805.1, read on the forward strand.
CTAGTTGCCCTTCAATTACTTTCGACTATTAAAAAGGGCACTAGCCCTTTGAATGTTCTATCGAATGAGCCTGTTTTGAAGTTTATATGACAATGCATTATAAAAAACCTTATCTGCCCCCAGGGCATAACTTAAAACCGCTGCCCTGTGGGTTGTGGGGGAGTGTCCTCCTCAAAAGCATATTTTCTATCTGGAAATCAACTACGCTGAATAAGATGGATATCTCAAAATTTGGATTGGATGTGTTTGGGGGAACTATTAAAGAGGGCACTAGAACTCTCGATTTCCAATCGAATGAGCCCCTTTTTAAGTTTCTACGACGACCCCTTCCATATGAAGTTCCCTGCTCTAAAGGAAAAAAATAATAACTGATACATTGTGCCAACATCGTTCTTATATGTCCTCAGTGCATAACTTAAAACCCATGCCCCGAGGGCTATTGGGGATTGTCCTCCTCAAAAACATATTTTCTATCCGGAAATCAACCACGCTGAACAAAATGGCTATCTCAAAATTTTTATGGGTCGTGTTTGCAGAAAGAGTGGTCGTGGGAGGGGGGCTAGTTGACGTGCAATCACTTTTGACTATTAAAAAGGCTACTAGCTACCTCAATTTGCAATCGAATGAGCCCTTTTTGAAGTTTCTACGACAACTCCTTCGATACCAAGTGCCCGGGTATGGAGGAAAAAAACACATTGTGCCCGCATCGTTCTTTACTTAGGCAGTGCTATCGTGCTGCCTATGATAAAACAATGAGTTACGTTATGGTTTAGAACTGTTTTATATTTTGTTTTAGATTTTTTTCTATTATTAATAAATCTTATCTTTATCTTAACATCAGTGGCGTAATTTCATAAAAATCCCTGGGGAAGGCGGACAAAGTTGGAGCTAATTTTCCCAAATCAAGTGAAAATGACAGTGAAAACTGAAAAATGAGCCATATAGTACCATGAAGGTAAAGATATACTAAAGAAAACTGACCGGATTTTGTGGATGCTTGAATTATCCAGGCTTAATTTAGTCAGCTGGAGGGGGGTCAGACCGAGGTCTGGGAGGTGCACCTGCCCTCCTGCCCCATAGCAAATTACGCCCTTGCTTGACATTCCAGTGGTTTCTTACGCTTTATAGACTACAACACATTTTAGTTATTTTTGTTGATATCACGAAGATAATTCTGTATTTTGAAAAACAATGAAATGTCAGTAAAGTGCGAGTAGCCACTTGGATGATACGAGCCAGGTATGAGGAGCTGCCCCCCTCCCTTTCAGTGTATCTCTTATGTGTCTTAATTTTTAAAGTCGCTTTTTGCTTGTGTCTGGAAAAAAGAAAGTTCAGTTCCTGTTCGATAGTTTAACGCCGTGATTCCCAACGGGGGGGTGCAGTATTGCAATATTTTGTTGGGTCATGGGCATAAAGTGCACCCTTTGGCTGACTATGCTTCAGAGCACTTTATATAAATATAATACAGTATGATCATTCCCTATCTCAATCATTATACAAAGCTGGACCGAGATGTAAGTGCTCCGGAGAACATGTAAACAAGTAGAAACATAAGTGACATTCGGTTTTTTCACGGGTAAACAAGTCAGATTTCTCTTGAATGTGAAACTTGAATTCACCTTTGTAACACTAAATTTTAAAGAATATAATTTTAAATTAATTTATTCCAATGCATATATAAAAACCGGTAATTAATAGTGTAATGTCATTATTTGATGTTTTTAGAAGTTACAAGTAGGTTCCGAAGTCTCGAGTTGGTTTCAAAGGCATTTTGAGAAAGTTTTTTGCGAAAGTACGTATTCCAGGGTATTATACACTGGACCGCTGGTGGCAGATTAAGTAGGAGGAGCTGTTTGTACGCGCCGAGAATGTAGTAGCCAAAACTCGAGCCGTGATCTTACTGTATATTATTTATATATAGTGCTTCAGAGTCTCAATTAAAAAAAAAAATACATATTCCTGTGAATGACGTCAGGTTCATATGCATTTAATGAGCAAATTAGATACATTTGAGGTGTTGCAATAACCTCTATTGCAATAACCTCATGAATTTCATATGAGGTGTTTTATACAGAAAATATTCTTATAAAACATAATATGCGAAAAATAAAATATAATATAATATAAAATAAAATATACGTATAGGATGACCGGACAAAAATACCAAGTTAACGTCCTTTTAAGCTTCCTTCAGGTTAATACAAGTAAATTTTGAATAACAGAAATAAATATCGTAAGAGGGGGATTTTAGAAATTCATAGGTGGGGCATAGCCCAAAATCGATTGTGAACCACTGGTTTAATGTTTCATATATGGTATGTATGTTTATATGGTGTTTATGTGTATGTGTTGTATATGCGTTTATGGTGCGTAAATATGGTTTGTTGTTTCTTTCAGCAAAGACTGGGGTTGCCCACAAATATGATGACCAGTATTTTATTAGCAGTTTTTAATTGTCATTTTTGCTCTACTTTAAACAGATAATTACCTCAATGAGTGGTTGTTTCTTTCTATTTAGTAAGGAAACACGATAGAGAATACTACACAATGAAATATGAGGTGGTAATTCACGAAAACGGAGGGGGCGGGGATTTATATATTTTTTTAATGAGAAAAAATACTTTTAAAAATCGGGGAGGGGGGGTCTTTTCTTAATTGGCACACCCAATGAAAATAATTTAAAAAGGAATGTGCAAAAAAGAATCAGTAAATAACCAAAAAAATTGCTAACGTGAATTCTATCACATCTGTGCTTGTGTCCACTTTTCCTACTTGATATGGAGCATGCTATATCCACACGAAAATGAATAACGAAAAAAAATAAACAACGTAAAAGGTTCTTTTCTTGTAGATGATTGGCTCTTGTCTTCTTCAAGTGATAACCACAGATGGTCAACTATGGATTGTTGCCGAAGCGCTTGATGCCATCTATGATATTTTTGCTGAAGATCATGTAGATGTTGTTGGGAATGGGATTGCTCTTCTCCAAGTCTTGAAGTCTGTTGTAGGACCGTTAAAACAAAAGGTAAGTTTGCTACAACAAGTTCTTCGACATTGACGCTAGTAATTTTGCATCCTCCTCTTGTTTATCCTTTTTAAGGCAAATTTTTGTTTATGAAATGTAATAGTTACACTGTAGTGTTGCTGTCAACATAGAAAATTGAAATGCAATGGAAAGGCTGTAGATGTAGAACTTGATTGATAGACTCCTTGACTGTCCTTCTAGGCCTAAAGGTATGTCGACAACAGTAATTTTTGGTGAAGGGATTTTTAATGAAGTGATCTATTGCATCTACTTAAGGTAAATCTTATTGTTTTAATAAATTAAAATCGTTCCTAAATCATGTATGGATTTTTTGTTACAGAATGACTTCCATAACACTCCCAAAAGCGTATTTCAATAAATCTAGCTTTTGGTAATGAGTATTTTAATGAAATAATTTGCTGCTACAGCTAATAACCAATCACATGGTAAAGCCGTCTGAGGCGAACATAGTTCTACGAGTTCTTCCTCAACCACGCTCTGTCATATGCTCACTCTTTGCGCCCTTCATGAAATTCCTTTAAATATTTTCTAATAGCCTCTTATAGCCCCTCATCCTGCCCGAGGAAGTTCTGAGGGAGCCCCCGGTTTCCAGTTCGAACTAAAGTTAAACAGAATCTCTCCCAATTTTCCTTAGGTTTGGATTTGACTTGAGCCTATCGTATTGTAACGCTCAATTAATCCATGTCTTAAACCGGATGTAGGTGAACTGACAGATCTTATCAGGAAATTTGTTTTAGTGTTCTCCCGTGGCTTTATAATCCTATAAAACTCTAGAAATTCATTCCCAGGGAATTTAAACTCATAATTTATTGCCGCTTGGCAACAAGACCCAGTGCATTGCTATCGCAGCTATAACTTGGCTATGATTTTCTCAGCAGACACCCCTCCTCAAGCTCACCCTGTAGCGCTGTTCGCAGCCGATGTTCTGACTAGTTGAACTTGTGAAAGGACCGCCCTGACACCACTATGACAGCATCTAGTCAGGAAATCTATTCCTTCCAAGGATAGGCATGAAGGAAATAGGTTACGGTGGATCTGAGATCTACAGCCATTTCAAAAACCAGAGCAGCTCCAGAGTTTTATACCAATTTAGCTTTGTTGAGACATTTTCCTTTAAAAAAAGTATTTTTCCCCCTTTTGTTGAATCACGT